>NW_013665850.1:767881-788941 GCF_000517525.1 Limulus polyphemus | reverse complement strand
GTTTGAGGATGGGATTATTTCCTGGGGATAAAGTTATAGTGTATGTACCAAAGTAAGATAACACTGATGTTTCATTGTGTAAATAGTTAGTAACCGTCATGACTGTGGTAATGATAGATAGTGAAGGGTTTTAGCTGAAGGATGGTCCATACATTACTAAATAACTAGCATACAAATGTTTAGTTAGTGGTTATATAGGTGTGTATATATTTAAATAAACGTTTTCAGGCGATTTCTTTCAGATACAGACCACCAGTGTGAATGTGTGAATGGATGACTCGATACATTCACCACATCCCTTGGAAAAGTTGAAACGTTGATTATCACTACCTGTGAAGTGTGACTAATTTGCTAAAACAAAACTTTAACATTTTTTTTAGAAAGGGGAGAGAGA
Organism: Limulus polyphemus; assembly: GCF_000517525.1. NCBI lineage: Eukaryota > Metazoa > Arthropoda > Merostomata > Xiphosura > Limulidae > Limulus > Limulus polyphemus. The sequence goes on along the minus strand of NW_013665850.1, from coordinate 788,547 downwards.
AAACTGAGCTGTTGTGAAGTCTCTTCCAAATTCCCTGCTATAATCTGAAATCAGTTGGTCATCCCAGAGCTAATTAACTTCATAAATCAACTCTGCACTGTTCAGTTCATAATAATGAAACAACTTATTATAGCAGTGTTACAAAGGTCCGTGTTATATCTACATGGATTGTAAATTATTTTATAAATACATGTGTTAACAAATAGATTTGTATATATTGTACACGCCTCTCTTTTCATTTATTCATCATGGCAACTTGAGTTAAGCAACACCAGGATTTCTTCCAAGTATCAATTAAAGCTACATGTAAACAAATTAAAGGCATAACGATTTTATAATTTGTATTTGTGAATGTGCTATAAATGTTTTAAAGGGTAACGTTCCCATGACGAACATACAAAAGTAGACACCTAAATGATGCAGGTTCTTATTGAGAGATTTGGCTGATAAAAAACGTCAGTTAATGAGAAAAGAAGCTTACTAATACAGAAAGGTGGGATTTTACCATTACCCCTAACTCCAACACTTTCATTATTTGGTGGTTTGGCAGAAGGGGCTATTGGTTAAGCTGCAGGACTTTAAAACAGAATACACAAAATAAATGATTCTCGTTCCTGAAGAACTGGTACACTCACTTTATCAACCTAAAGTTTATGGAAGACCCATTCATTAACTTTTAAACTATATAGATAAAGATATGAAATTTATCATGCATATAAATACCCTACCTGTAAATGATATAGCCAATATGTTAAATCAACTGCAACAACGTCATCAAACCTTTCAATCACAAGCCATGGAACCTATTAAAATTAAAATTAAATCGTCGACTCACGAAAATTTAGATATCATCGACAGCTTACCTTTAACATATAAAATGAAAACTGAAATACTATCAAACTTAATACATTTAAATGCAGATGTAACATGGAATGAACGAGGAAGCGTAGTGATCAAAGGAAGATCTATCCTGAACAGTAACATAATCGATCTTATCAACGATGTATTACGGAAATAGAAGAATGTTAACCTTACCGGATGGAAAGAGTTTGCAAAACAATTATCAGTTTTGAATATATCACAGAAAGTTGTTGGAAATGTTAACAGATAGGCGTATATGAAGCAAGGAGATTGTACTGTTAAAAGACCAAATGAACTGTATCTAAATGGTCTCATTTTTAATAAACAAATATTTTATTATATAATCATTTGTTTCTTGATTGTCTTTATAGGCTGTGGTTAACCACTGAATCCTGTTAATATCGTCAGTCATTTAAGGTTTAACTTTGTAAAGGTCAGATTATAACTACAGCTAGAGACAGTGCTGATAGTAAACTAAATAGAAATATGTTGATTCAAATTAATCATATATAGTAACTAATGTCCAATATGGTTAAAACTCTCCAAACTATTTAATATAATAGTACACATCAATTATAACTACAGCTAGAGACAGTGCTGATAGTAAACTAAATAGAAATATGTTGATTCAAATTAATCATATATAGTAACTAATGTCCAATATGGTTAAAACTCTCCAAACTATTTAATATAATAGTACACATCCTGCTGGTATTGAGTGATCGTTTCTGTAATAACGAACAGTGTCAGTATCATTTAGTAGATCTATCTAACTTAAGTCACAATCAGTTTAAGTATTTGCTGACTTGTATAAGTGTGTTTTCGAAATATGGGTTGATCCACTTAAAGATACGAAAGGTGTGACACTTGTAAAAGCCTTTAAGCAGATTTTAAAACAAGGTTGAAACTTCAAACCAATGCTGGATCAGAGTTTACTAATTGGCTGCTTCAATGTTATCTCAAAGAACAAATATTCACGTCTTTACTATACATAATGAAACAAAAACATCTATTGTTGGACATTATAATCGAACTCTTAAAAGTGAAATGTGGCACTAATTTATTTATCATGAAACTCACAAGTACATCACAGTGTTGAAAAATTTACTCGTTAACAAAATATTTCATATTACTGCAGTATTAAAATGAGGCCGATAGACGTTAATCACTAAAATCAGACTGTGGTGTGGAAAATGCTCTACAAACTACCAACAAAACTAAAGTTTTGATTCCAAGCATGTGATTAAATTCGAATTAGTGAATCAAAACATCACTTTAAGAAAGGATATATGCATGGGTGGACTGATGAAATATTTACAATTCACAAGAGATTGGAGAGAAATCCCCTTCTGTAGAACTGGAAGAATATCTCAGAGAAACATTAGATGGAATAGTTTACGAATCTAATTACAACGTGTTTTTAAGTTCCCAACAATGTTTATGTTGTGGAGGAAATATTACGAGAACGATGAACGGAGAAAAACAAACAGTATTTCATTAAACGGAAGTTTAATGTCTGGATTGCTCAAGCTTATCTGAACCGGCTGTCATCATAAAATGCTATGTATAATTCTATCATTCATTATTCGGCATGGATCAGTTGCACGTGATAATATCTAGCAATACTTCTATGAACTATTTTGCCAGCAATATTTTGACGAATTATATCACACATCTTCCGAAATATCTTAACCTCAGGGGTCATGGGAAGTGGCCTTGGCTGAACTACAGTATTTGTGTAGTTGGCATAATACTCCTGATGGTACAGGTTGGATTTCCTACCTATCTGGCACTGAAGCTCCCAACAAAATAATTTATATTAGACCTGGTCATTACAAAGAGGTTGAAGATTTAATTAGAATATTAAACCATATATTATAATCACTTCATACAACCAACAAAGAACCTATGTGTACTCATGATCATTCACCAGAAAAGTAAGTGTGGATTTGAAAGTTGGATCCTCTGTATTATTCGATTATGTATTATCTGTGTCACTCGGATTTGATATTAATCATAGGATATTGGAGCCCCCTATAGCTTCACATACTGTTAATAATAAGTGTGAATGTGAAAGTTGGATCCTCTGTATTATTCGATCATGTATCATCTGTGTCACTCGGATTTGATATTAATCATAGGATATTGGAGCCCCCTATAGCTTCACATACTTTTAATAATAAGTGTGAATGTGAAAGTTGGATCCTCTGTATTATTCGATCATGTATTATCTGTGCCACTCGGATTTGATATTAATCATAGGATATTGGAGCCCCCTATAGCTTCACATACTGTTAATAAGTATGGTGGATTTTATTCACTCTATGTTTACTCTGATATTGCGGAACATAGTATTGGTTATTGGTGCACAAGTGCCACTGTTACAAATTTTTCAAGTTAAAGGTCATGATGAGACATGATCACTGAAATATCTACAAATCTTCATTACAAATCCATTTCTAAACAAAGTTTTCAGACTATTGAGGTCAATATAAAGGATGAAACGGGCTGACCTATTCCAATTGAACGAGGGATAGCTATCATAACACTCCATTTTCGTCGTCTGTGAAATCATAAGATAAGTTTACTATTATGAATTAGCTATCTGTGGCGCATATTATGACTAACAAGTGGGAAACAACTTACTTATTATGCTGATAATCAATGAAAACAGGGTTACGGACTGGGAGATGAAATGAGCAGCCTGTTTAATTGAGATATATCTCTTTTTTAAGAAAGGAGTATTACCCTTAAGCAAACGAACTGTTCAGTCAGGTGTAAATTTATCATGAAATATCATACAAGGAAAATCGCTTGTTGATGCTGGAAAACGAAAAGCAATACAATGAGCTTGGAACTTGGCTCTAGATGTCAATCAGGTAATTCTACCTATTAAAAAGAATAAATCGAGAGGTCGTATGTTCAGAATTCCTAACACCAAGTGACAAAGAACATCAACTCCAGATTTTTGGACAAGTAATCATGTCCCGTTTACCCCATAAAACGTCCTGTTAATGTACAAAGGCTAAGCTAGACTCTCTCTCTCACATGCCCACCATGATCGAGGAAGGCCAGTGGATGGAATATTATCCCTGTCATCAGTGACTGACAAAAAACACATCAAGTTTTCTATATCAGGTTCGGGAAATCATTGATATCCAGATCCAGCACAATCATATCTTCGTGTGAAGGCAAAAATTGTCAAACCTGATGGAACTGACATAAAAAAAAGACGAAAATAAGTCTGAGCCTGTCAATCTGTTTTTCATTCTCTATTTTCTGAAGCTGATGTACACCTGAATGGCCAACTCATTTCATCATCTCACAATATTTCTGCCTATAAGTCTTTCGTAGAAGCTATTGAGTTATAGTAGAGATGTTAAGAAGAGTCATTTGACATCTTATATGTGGGTAAAGGACATGGCAGGTAGTTTTGACGATCTTGACTTTTATGGTGGTAAGAATGATGGAGGTAAAGACCAAACATAGATACACGTGCTAGCCAAATTGTCAGCATGATTGGCTATCTACATTTGGACATCTTTTTGCAAAACAAGTCTTTTCCCAATGGTGTAAGTTGATGCCTGCATTTCATATGAAGTAAAGATGCATTTTGTATTATGTAACCTGGATAAAAGTTTGCTCTAGAACACGTTTCTATCTATGTTAGAGAAGTGAAAATCAATCCTTCTGTCGCATGCTAAAGCCTTTCAAAACGGAACGACCAGTTCCTCGGGGAAGCTTACAACTATCTATCTATTATTATATTTTTAGGTAAAACACCTACACGTCTTGTTATAGATGTGTTAATAACAATGCACTTAACAGATCTTGGAAGAAAAACCCAGACAATTTCAAACATTACAGAATAAATTTCAAGGCCATCAGTGTGTATGGAAAAAAGATTCTTGCTCGAGCTATACAACCAGATTTTGGAACAAGAAAATAGTTTCAAGATCAAGGAATTGATAAAGGATATGATGAATACTCTGCAGGATATACATTCTTTGTATTTTATCTTACACACAATCTATCTACTGGATATTCACACTTTAACCTGGTAAAACATGGAAATTTATGAATAGGAATACGTTTTGGCAATGCCTTACTCACCACTATAAATGTTCTTAGCTATGCTGAATTCCAGTCCATTTTAGAATTTGATCAGTCTAGGAACATCATATGTGATACGTAAGAAGCTAAGGACAGTATAGAGATTTGTTCGATACTCTCACAATATTTGTGTACACAAAAGAAACTTGGAGGTGATTTTGCCAGTGATCAACTAACTACTTGACCATGCAGAGAAACAGTTGTACATCATCCATCCCAGTCATTAACCAGGAAGTTACTGGGTATGTATGTACTTTGGTCGAAATGATTCAATTAAGAGATTCATCAAACAGAACTGTCGAACCTGGACTTGTGATAAAAAGTACTGCAAGGACCTTATATGTCTGTGTGTTGACAATATTGTATATATTATGCTTATTACTGTTGTAGACATGTGTTAAAAGGCAAACTGTTAAAGAAAATTAATTCTCATAACAATATTTATGACATGACTGTTCATAATTTTGTTTAAAAACATTTTCATGTGAATGTTCCTTTCATGTATTTATCATCGATGGTAGTTCAAATAGCCCGATCATTGTTGTGAATTAATATAAATAAATACAAACAAGATATTAAAACTTTCTAGGGTTTATAAAGAATAATTACCAAAATGAAAACTGACAAAAAATATCGGGTCTACAGTCTCACAAACTAACCACCAGATACGAAACCGCAAAACTAAAGTTTTATAAAGTAATCACTAGAAGGGAACTCGAGAAACTCAGCCCTAAAGTTTAATTAACTTACCACCAAGCATAAAAAAAGAGAAACCCAGTTTTACATTTTGATAAACTAACCACCATGCACGAATCCGAGAATCGCATACCTACAGTCTGATACATTAACCAGCAGCCACGAACAACTACATAACCAGAAAAACTCGTGTATACGATTTCATAAATTACTTACCAGACATGGACACAAAAAACTCGGTTCTATAGTTTGATAAACTAACCTTAAGCATACACGAGAAGTACGGATCTGTAGTTTGATTAACTAACCACCAGGCCTAGATCTGAGAAACTCGGGTCTACCCTTTAATAATCTAACCACCAGTGTGGTTTATAGATTGGTAAACTAACCACAAGACATTAAGAAGAAAACCATTTTCCCACAGTTTGATAAACTAACCACCTGACAAAAACCCGAGAAACTCGAGCCCACAACTTGATAAACTAACAACTAAAAACGCACGTTAAACTCAGGTCCACAGTTTAATAAACTAATCACCAGGTACGAAAGCGAGAAACTTGCATATACAGTTTCATAAACTAACCACCAGACACACACCAACAATTCGGGTGTACAAGTTCATAAACTAATCACAAGGCACGAACACAAGAAAATTAGGTGTAAAGATTGATACCACCAGGCACGGACTCTAGAATCTCGAGTCTACAGTTTGATAAAACAACCACTAGACTCAAAACTGAGAAACTCGGGTCTGCAGTTTGGTAAACTAACCACGAGACAAGAACCCGCGAAACTCTAGTCTACTGTTTGGTAAACTAACCATGTGATAAGAACCCACGAAACTCTGGTCTACTGTTTGGTAAACTAACCATGTGATAAGAACCCGTCAAAACTCTAGTCTACTGTTTGGTAAACTAACCATGTGATAAGAACCCACGAAACTCTGGTCTACTGTTTGGTAAACTAACCATGAGATAGGAACCCACGAAACTCTGGTCTACTGTTTGGTAAACTAACCATGTGATAAGAACCCGTCAAAACTCTAGTCTACTGTTTGGTAAACTAACCATGTGATAAGAACCCACGAAACTCTGGTCTACTGTTTGGTAAACTAACCATGAGATAAGAACCGCGAAACTCTGTTATACTGTTTGGTAAACTAACCATGTGATAAGAACCCACGAAACTCTGGTCTACTGTTTGGTAAACTAACCATGAGATAAGAACTCGCGAAACTCTGGTCTACTGTTTGGTTTCTTATCTCATGGTTAGTTTACCAAACAGTAGACCAGAGTTTCGTGGGTTCTTATCACATGGTTAGTTTCCCGCGAAACTCTGTTATACTGTTTGGTAAACTAACCATGTGATAAGAACCCACGAAACTCTGGTCTACTGTTTGGTAAACTAACCATGAGATAAGAACCCGCAAAATCTGGTCTACTGTTTGACGAATTAATCACCAGTTTTGAACATAAACTAACTATCATGTCCTGAATCGAGAAACTCATGTATACAGTCTGATAAACTAACCAACATGCACGAATCCGAGAAAATCAAGTTTATAGTTTTAAAACTAGCCATCTGCCACAAACCCAAGAATATAGAAGTTACAAGACGAAAGGCGGAAGACTTTCTAAACGTCGTCCCTTAATTTGTAGGTTTCTACAACAGGCAATTGCTGTCCATTTGAAACTTAGATTCATTCATAGAACTTACAATTTTATAAGCTACCAACCAGATACTGACACAAGAAGCTCGGGTCTAAAGTTTGATAACTAGCCACCAAGCACGCACTCGAAACTGTGGTTTATGGATTGATAAACTAACCACAAGGCATTAAAGCGATATTCTCAGGTCTGCTACACAAGAATAACCCAAGAGTTATTTTTATGGACGTTTGTGTATAGATATCCCTTGTCTAGCTATACGCAAAAGTCTAATACAAATGATATGACCGGCATGGCCAGGTGGTTAGGGCGTTCGACTCGCAATCTGCGGGTCGCGGTTTCGCCCTTTCAGCCGTGGTGGAGTTATAATGTGACGGTCAATCCCACTATTCGTTGATTAAAGAGTAGCCCAAGAGTTGGCGGTGGGTGGTGATGACTAGCTGTCTTCCCTCTAGTCTTACAATGCTAAATTAGGGACGGCTAGCGCAGATAGCCCTCGTGTAGCTTTGCGCGAAATTTATAACAAACAAACGATATTAAACGTCTAAAATATCAAATAAAACCTTCAGAGGTGTCAACCTTAATGTTATGATTATAACTGCATGATTAACACAAACTTGTGTTTATTTACGTTTCCCATATAATATTCACTTTCTAAATTCAAAATAGCAAATTCTGAACTTTTTTATTAATTCTTAACTTTTGAGTTAATATATCTATTCATAGTTCCCTGTTGGGTGAGCGTCAAGATTATGGACTTAAAACTCTAAAATCTGGGATTCGACAGAGCACAGATAACCCATTATGTAGCTTTGCGTTAAATAAACAAACGAATCTAATTTATTTGTATTCATCGATCTTTATATTTTCCTGCTTGTCTTGTTTGTTTTTTTCGTACCTTACAATTTATCTCCAACGTAGAGATATAATGCTACTCTGCTCTAACTACCCTTATCAAATCTCAGACCAGTTTTTGTGGTGGTGAATGAGACGAGCATGGTACTGAGAAGAATGTGGAAATTCGCCTGCAGCTGAACAGATTTCGTTTTATGATAACCAGCCGGTAATTAAAACCACATTCTAGTCAAATTCCTATAACCATGAGTTTTATCCTTTGATATTCTGTGTGCTTCAGTTTTCACTAATACACTCATCAAGAGGTGAGTCAATAGTCCTTAATATTGAATATTCGTCAGTTTTTCTTACCTACACCAGTAAACAATAACTAGTATATTCTATGGAATTGGAGACCTGTTAGTTGAATTTCGCGCAAACCTACCTAACGGCTATCTGCGCTAGAAATAGATACAATTACGAATAGTACAATTAACGTTTTCAATCAGATGTTCAAGTGAGATATATCAAGGACTCAGAACAACGGTTAGGAACTTAATAGGAAATACTTTAAAAATACTTACACTCACAACTTGATTACAAAGATAATTGATGATATGCAGTGTTTTCTGGTTATTAAATTGTTAATATTTGTTCATCTGAAACATAAAATCGTTTTATACCTTGTACATGAAAGAATGTATTTGAAAAACAATAGCCTATCTCTAGGTGAATATTTGTTGTATACGTTCAAACTGTTAATTAAGATGTTTAATTGCTAATTCTTTCATTGTAACCAAGCATCTTGGATGCTCTTCGTATGAATATATATATCATATATTATTTTACAATATCAAATTCTGACATATTTCTGGCACACTAGTAATTCGTTTTCTTTTTATATAAATATGTGTTTATTTCTGATTTTAGATATATTAAAATTCATATGTTAGGTAACAATAAATGTATTAAATTTCAGGTATTACAAAACGCTGGATGTGTTGAATTTCAGAAATTAGCTAGCGCTAGGGATTTTGAACACTGGATATGTTGAATTTCAGGTGATGGATAACACTGGATATGTTGAATTTCAGAAGTTAGATAACGCTGGGTATGTTCATTTCAGATACATTAGGTAATGCTGGGTATGTTGAATTTTAGATGGTAGTTAAGTAAAATACTGAAAGTGATCATTCTTGATTAACTGTATGTACAATGGTCAAGTAGCATACTGAAAGTGATCATTCTTACTTAATTGTATACACAGTGGTTACGTGTCGTACCAAAAGTGATCATTATTAATTAACTACATGTACAGTGATTTAGTAAACTACTGAAAATGATCATTCTTAACTAACTTTAGGTACAGCGATTAAGTAGCTTACTGAAAATGATCATTCTTCACTAAATGTATATAAAGTGATGAAGTAACTTGCTGAAAATGATCATTCTTAATTAACTGTATATACTGTGGTTAATTAATGTACTTATAGTGATTTGTGTTAGTCAGTTGGGTGTACAATGATGAAGTAATGATTTGAAAGTGACCAATGTTAATCATCCGAGTAACAATATGTATTGAAAGTGAGCTCTCTTAATTTAACTGAATTGCAATGATTGAGTAGTATTGAACGTGATTATTGTTAATTGACTGAATTGTCCTTTCAGTTTGTTACAGAGTAACAACTCATTGTTCCCCACAAAAGAGGTGTGTATTGGGTAATTGCCTGTTATTAATACATAAGAAACAAAGATACACTTTCTTTATATTCCAAATCCTGAACATTGTAATCAATTTTGTTCTTTAGGGGTAGGGTTAAGTCTATATCACTCTATAGGAGTAATTCGCGTGATTGATTAAACAGTAAGGTAAAGGAACCGTCGTTAAATAAAAATAATTGTCTTTAGATTTTGTAATTTTTTTTATAACTTTGAATATTTTATCAGTTTTTTGAAATTTAAACCATAAAGTTTTTCAAACTACGGAAATGAAATGAAATGACAGTCTGCTAACGTTGTTTACAGAATATAAAATATGATATGTAGATGTATTTTAGTTGAAGTTATTTCATTATTTATAAAAAAGTTTTCCTTATACCAAAATCTGCAATTATCGCTTATTTAAAATTTCATAACTGATGTTATTATAAATACGAACTTTCTCAACATAATGTTTTAAATGCTACAATCGCGGCCCAGTGGTTATCATGATGGCTTGTGGATCCTAGATTCCATGGTTTGCGCCACCTTACCGCTATAGAAAAGCGATTAAAATAGCCCACGAGTTGGTAGTTGGTGGTGTTAACTATATGCTTTCCTTCTAGTATATTACTTCAAAAGTAGGGAAAGGTAGCATAAGTAGCTTTTCGTGAAAACCAATAAACAATTGCAATGCTAATGAAGTTAGATTAAATAGTCAAGAAATAGGCAGATAGATATGCAGTGTTTAAGAACAAAAATAATAATATTGTGTTGTGATAATTATAGATAGTTAAGATCACACTTTGTCCGCACAAGACATACATCTCCTAATAATAATATTCGAATGAACTCACACTCATTCCGGTCTTTACACACAATATTCAAGCTTTCTGCGTACATGAATATGCATATAATATTTACGTAAGGAAAGCTTTTCCATTGTGAATATATTGTTCCATTTTGTTAGTGCAAGTTTACCAAGTTTTGCGAAACATTTCTTTTACTATCTACTTATATAGTAAACACAACTTTAGGGTACAGAGAATCTCCTCTATACATTTCTACAATCTTCCTTTTAGTTTCACTTTCAACTGGAATTTGTTCAATAAGTTTTAAAACATCTTCTTGAATTTTCTGATTCTACCTATAACATAATTATTCTTAAATTTTTATTTTTACCAAGTGTATTTTGCTCTTCGACTTTGTCTAATGGTCCTAAGAACGCCTTTTAAGTTTACAGTGCCACCGGCGGGACAACTGTAAGCCTAGGATTTACAAAGCAGATAACCCAATGTGGCTTTGCTATAAAACAAACTAACGAACAAACCTATTGTGCAAATTATTTCTCTTGCTTAAATTTCATTATTTTCATCTGAAAAATAAAACTGCCAAATGATTTATATTTTCTACTTGAATATAGCATCACAGAAATATTTGTAACATGTTGCTTTATAGAAAGTGAACGTTTCTATGGAAAACAAAACATAAAAGCGCATAGATATGGTAAACGATAGTTGCAAATTATGAGTGTCAACGGTACTATTTGTTTAGTAGAATATTTAATAGAATATACAGTTAGGTTCAGGTACTGAATAGCGCTTTGTTTGTTTGTTTTTAACAAAAAATACAAAATAAATAAAACAAAAGAATTATTTGATAAGTCATTAATTTCCATAAAAATAATATATATATATATATCCAATTAGTATGTAAATTTATAAACCGAAAGACTTGAGAAAATTAATAGAAGATCTAAGCAGCTTCGCCAGTCTTTAAGATTACCAAACCAAGATAAACTTTAGTTATTAGCAACCTCACGAGGTAGCCAGGTTTTTGCTACCTTCAGGAAACTGATTGATTGATAACATAACAGCTGTTGATTAGGCTGGTACTACTAATTGGTTTATGCTCGTGATCCTGTCTATTCTCCTACTCTTATCAGAGAAAATAATTAAGTTGAATGAAACCGGTTATAAAAGCAGCACATCTCAATAGGAAAACTTCAAGCATGCAACTACATTTTATAAAATGTTCCCTCCCTATTGAGATACGTGGTTTGTGCCCCACGTTAGAAGGTAGGGAGGTTTCGTTCAGCGAAATGTGTAAAAATAACTGAGAGTTTCACATGAATTAACTTGTAATGACCAAGGTTGTTTATCCATATCGTGAAAATTAACTGGTTTGTTTAGAATTATCTAAATATTTAAGGTAAATTTCCAGATTTATTTGAAATTTTACAAAAACTAGCTAAAGATTTAAGAAATATTCTCAGTTTGTCTAGATTTAGCAAGGGAAATGCTGGGTATTATCTAAAATTTAGTAATTAGCTCAACGTTAGCAACACACGTCTTGATTTATATGAAATTTAACAATACTTATCTCGATAAAACTCCCAGAATGGTCTAAAAATCAGCTTTCAGCAAAAGATACCCAGAACTATCTAAGAATTACAAGTAGATACCCAAATTTTCTTAGCGAATCCTGAGAATTGTGCAGAGTTGTTTTGACGTTAGCGGAAGATACTCAATTATCTGAAAGCTACTTAAGAGATTTTCAGATTTGGTATACAATAAAACAGAGATGCCTATGTTACTCTGAAGGTTAGAAGGAGATCTCAGGTTTGACAGAATCGTAGCTTAAAGAAGCTTTTGTTGTGAGCTTGAAAAATAATTTATAACCAGTTCTCAGTTGAAACTGAAGACAACTGAGTAAAACACATTTCAAACGATTTTGGAAAAGATAGCCGAAAAGAGGAAAAGTTATTTCCTATGTTAAATGTAAGTTTTGTTATTAATACACAGTCTCTAACTCCCTGTGTAATTTGGTTTAATTCCTCATACTACAGCAACGTTGCTTATAAGTTATTGAATATCACAATGGAAGCAAGAACAAAGCATATGTTAGTGAAACTGTTTCTGTGAATGGTTACCTTTTACTCCACTTTTCTTTTGTTCAATATTTGCTCAGTTACATTTTTATTTGCTTAAAGCTGTGGCTCACCTGCCCCGTAGCGAGCATTAAATATTGAAAAAGCCGTTTTTATAGTAAGGCTCCAACATGAGGTGCTCCTAAAGTAGAGACAGTGGTGTTAGGTTAGAGCTTTGTGTAAGATGTTGGATTTATTAAAAGATATTACTGCAAGTACTCGCTTGATCCTTATTCGCGATTAGCAATATTCTGTGAGAAGTACCTAATATTGGTATTTTGAATAATTTTACCTGTTAAGTTTTCTTCTTCTTAATCTTTTTTTAAATTTGTTATTACTTTATGATTTTGATTTTAACAGTTTTGATTTCTTGAAATGTCTCTACTTGTTTCACTTGGGGATTGAGATATTTATTTAGAAAATCTTTATCAGGCACAACTGGTTGAGTGGTTATGTTTGTTTCTTTGTTTGTAATTGAACAAAAAGCTACACAATGTGCTATCTGTGCTCTGTCCACCACTGGTATCGAAACCCGGATTCTAGTGTTGTAAGTCCGCAGACATACGGCTATGTCACTGGGGGGCGAGTGGTTATGTTTTGTGAAGAGTGTATTGTGTTTAATCTCTAATTTTTCGTACCATGCTAGTCATCATATTATTTGATATGTAACAAAAAAGCATATACGTTACATTATTCGAAAAAATAGTTGCTTACTAACTGGTGGAAAAAAAATTAAAAACAAAAATTAGACTTTTGCACATTTCAGAGCATTTTTTTTGTTGACTTTGAAATGTTGAAAATTAAGTTCTGGGGAATTTTATGTAATTTACATATTACTCTAGATGGCGCCACAGAACTTATCAACTAAACAGCAACTGGCTAACATGAAATATAATCGATGTTTGTTGATATGGTTTTATATATAATTTAGTTTACTGACAATAACCTATAACTAACTCGATAGACTTTTCACGAGAAATAATGTTTTGTTTTTATTTTCAAAAACATTTATCTTGTTTTAGCTGTTACTGGGCAATATGTAAATATTAGCAAGTGACGAATTATTACACTCTAATGTTTCTTTTGTTTAGGCACTGGATGCTCCTAGTTACACTGGAATATTTAGTTCTGACATGTGTATATAACTAGTTATGATCAGAGCTTATTCATAACTTCTAGTTTTAATTTCCTAATAAAAAAGTTTTCCCTGGTAGTTTATTATTTATCTTACAACTAAAAACTTACATTTGAATCCATTTTAACTAAGACTTTTTTGAGTGCCACGTTATCTAGTGTAGCCCATCTTTTTTATATATTCTTAATGATGGTATATATCATTTAATATGAGATCCATAATGGGTCGATAATTCTCAGTGTAATAATAACTCTTGTATTTAACGTGAAGAACACTTCAAGGAGAAAGTATATGATGACCTCTTCTTTCTAAATCTTCTCGCTGTCTCTAACTTCTTCTTTCCAGAGTATTTTTTTAATATTCAATCTACTTTGTATTTATCTTACTAATTGCATTTATTATCTCTTAATTTATTTCACTGCTTCAATCTCATTATTTTATCTTTTTTATAATTTTTTATTTCGGTTTATGTCGCTGTCTCTGACTTTCGCTTATTTTCTAGAAACTCTGCCATATTAGTCATGGAATACAACTTTCGAATAGCTGCTTCTTGAGTTTTTTAGAATTTATGTATGGAAGCAACTTATTATCGAAAATTATAGTGTGAATAAGAAGTAAATAAATTATATAAAATTCGTATTGAGTTAAATGCTTATATCTGAAGTGTTTATCTAGTTTAGAAGAGCCTAAAAACTTAAAATTTTAACATTATAGTATTTATTACCCTCAAATTGTAGAAATAGCTGTGTCTTTCTTTTATTGGTATAAAGGAGAAGAAGCATTAATTAAGTTATCATTATAGATATCGTAAAAATAATGAGGTTTTTTTTTAATAAAAATACAAGTACTTGTTTGAAGTTGAACTTTACTTTGCAACACGGAAAGAACGTTTGATGCATGCATACCATATCTATTGTATGACAAGTGCAAATATTAATGTGATTCATGTAAAGTCATCACAAAGTCTGAATATTTGTAGTAACGACCTCGATTACTTAACAATATCCTGACATAAGGACACAGATAGGTCACAGTGGAACCTTGCTTGTTTTTGAATATCTTTCTTCTCACACCAAGCTTCTTTGTTACATCGTCTGCAAGTGATAGAGGATGGAGGTAATATCACACGGTAGTTTCTACAGTTTGAGAGTAATAAGTACTATAATGTTAAAATTAAAGTTCGGGCTCTTCCACCCTAGATACTTCGTGTAATTATACAGCTGTTTTACTTAACTACATCTGATAAAGGGATGTAATGTTAACCTAGGAAGAGGTGAATATTAGTTTGGAACTTAGTTTCTTACAGAGACATTCTTTAGTTTTGTTTGGATACCATCAACCAGGACTATGTTGAACATGTTGTAGCATCAACGTAAGATTCTGGGCATATATTTAGGTAGCAATATTTATTAAGACATTCAAATACAGAGATAAATAATGCATATTTAAAGCAGCCCCTTTAAAAGTTTCGAATAAGATTAATTTTCAATAATTACCAGTTAATTTCTTTGTATATCACTGATCAATTTAGGTGTGAAGCTCATAAAATAAGAATTGTTGAGGTACTCTAACAAATATCACTAGTGCAGGTAAAACTATTTATCTTAAACATTTTTAAACAAAAGTCATAAGGTCAACTATGTATTATGTTATAGCAGACGTGAGATCAAACAAAGATCCACGACTTTCAATATGAAAAACTTACCAAAGGGTCCATAACCGTTAAAGGAAGCTGAAAGTGTTTTTAAGGAAGTTGGTCTCATGCTAGAGTAATGTGTGGCTTTTCTAAAGCTCACAAACTGACTGCCAACAACACCAATGGTTTCAAATATTAGTGCATATTATAATAATTGTTAAATGTTTCAAAATAATCTGTTCAAGAAACATATGTAACGAATTTACTCTTCTGCAATCTGAAGTTTAATGATCTACGTGACAATCTGTTCTGATGCAGAGTCTCACGCTACGTTAACATTCCATTGCAAGAAACTAACGATATACATTCTAAGCTACTTCTTTCATTTTCATATATAGTCTAAGCAAGTTTGATTTTTAAAACTTATGTCTCTTGCATGTAAAGAATAGCGTTTTGTTTTTAATGGGCTCGTTTACGACCAGCTTGATGGGATCAGCGTGGCATCAAAGTATACACTTTCCACGGCTGGTCTGTTTCTGTGCTATCGTGAGAAACAACGGATGATACAAAAAGGACGTCTGGTAACAGATAACTAAGTCTGATCTTAAATCAACAAAATTCGATGATAACGCTTCTTCTCAAATTTTGAGCTTGTTTCATTGATGCATATTAAGTCTGAAAATATTTAAGAAACATACGGTTACAACAAAGTTACCATTTTTTATTACGTAAAATAATACTAGTTTAAACTTTTAATACACTTCGTATAGCTTCTTGTGTGATCAAGGAGTTTAGTGCAATTATTCCCGCCTAAAACAGTTTAAAGACGTTCGATTGTAATAAGTAGATAACAAACAGGGATATGTTCAATAAAAATACGGACGTATTAGTCTAAAAATATATTCTGAAACTGGTCATCTGGTACCACTGGTCAACATTAAAGGAGACAGTCGTTAACAGAGAGTATTACAGGTTACTTTGATTAACTGTAATTTACATTTTATGATTTGTAACCCCAAAAGCAACATTTTCTCACACAAGTTTTATGTTTAACTAAATGTTACACCTGTCGATTAACGATTAAAATAGAGCACTGGATGAAACAAGAAAAATTCAAATTCAGCTCTTTAAATTTTCATCAAGTTTTAATATTTCAATAACGTTTCATTCCTTTAACGTCTTGCAATTACATCTAATCAGCTGATTTAAATTGTACTTAGAAAAGCAGTATTAGAACTTTTACTTGATTTAGACAATAAACATGAAAATTCCACACAATTTTTTTATTAAAATGGAAACAGATTGCCAGCTCATCAGAAATATTGGACTTTTATAATCCGCTTCCATAAATTAATGAATATCTAACAAAAAAAAAAAACTAATACTAATCAAAATTTCATATAAAACACAACTTAAAATGATAAAACTTGATGATGACCTGAAACACAAATAGGGTTAACATCTAGGCTTCACCTTGCTTTTTGTTTTAGTTATAAATATAATAACAGTTTAAAAAAATAAATCAAGATGAAGAAGTTTAACACTACCACTTATATTCGAGTTAATATATCTGCTGGTAGTGAATATATTTTTAATTATATTACAATAAATAAGAATATCAAGGCATTCTTTATCATTTATGTTATATATCACTAGGTTTTAAGCATAAACGCATTTAATTCCTTACTTTCTCCAATATCAGATTAATGCCTGTAGGGCATCCTACTCTCGTATGTTTGAACTACGTCTACTAACATTTTACAGTACACGCTATGATCCACAATATTTACTTGAGTGTGGAGAATGTTTGCTTTAGGAAGTTAACAATAATAAATGAATACAATAATTATACCACAGGAATAAATATTGAATATTCGGGATTTTAAGTGCACTATAATATTTACTACATGATAATTTATATACCAAATAGTCATAAGATTTTATTTTAAGTATACATAATGCTTTATTTTAAATCCATGCATATATTATAGATATATTTCGGATTGATCCATTTCTTGAATTTCATTTTAATATTTGTATTTTTACTATTAAATACTGATCTTATTTTGTTTGAAGTATTATTATAAGGTTTTAGTACATACTACAGATAACCTTTTCTAAATATTTCCATCTTTACTTTAGGAACTTGCAAGGGTCTTCAGTTTTTGTTTAATATATTGATTTTTTTACCAACTTTATATGCATATATCCTTGCTGAATCTGAGTGATACTGTATAAGTGTATAACTTACGTAATGATGATGTATTTAAATTTTTAAGATGTAATATCATATGATCATACTTTAATAACGATAACGTATGCTTTAAAATCTTTTATTGTAACTACATTATAACTCTTAAAATTGTTAAAGAAATAACCTTCCAACAGATTATACCATACTGAAGGATATAATCCAACCAGATTTAGTAGAAATTTTAAATTTTATTAAGAGGCAAAATTTTTTAAGATAATAAAATCTTATTGCAACATTTGTTAATTTTGCTTCATTGCTTTAATTTGTTCTTTTAAATTAAATCCATAATCTATTATTATTCCAAGTTACTTAAAAGCAACAAAATTTTGTAAAATAAAATTAATGTTTGTAATTTTTTGTACTCTCTGAAAACTTAAATATACACTTGTTATAAAGTATTGAATTACTTGTAGTTGTTTTTGCTGGTTCTTTTACAAAATATATCACATAAACAATAAAGACTTTCATTAATAAACTTCTTTTCTTTTTATAACTTCACTAGACTAACTTCTTATTCTTTAATATTGGGTTATCTGAAAACTTATTGATTTCTCCATTAGAGTAAATTTCACAGAAATCATTTAAATAAATGGAAAATAATAATGGACCCAAAACGTATCCCTGTGGTACCCCCGAAGTAATTTCCCTTCCATTGCATATGATTGTATCAATTTTAGTTAATTGATTTCTATTCTATATGTGTTCTAAACCAATTTAAAGCATCACCTCTTATTCCCTTATTATATAGATTTTGATAAATGTTCTTGTAAGACTGTAACAACATACTTTGATATTTCTCAAAAAAAGAGCATGTATTATCGTCATAAAGAAACAGCTTTAATGAACTTATCATCTTACATAGTGTAGCCTTTGTATTCGAATTTTTCCGGTATTCTAGCTAAAAATCTAAGAAAAAAATATTGAATCTAAAACTTATATAAATCTTTCTTTAATTACTTTATCGAATCTTTTTAATCTAACTGATAAAAGACATTTGATCTATAATTATTTAGATCACTTTCCGTATCTCTTGTAAATCTTAACAGTATATTCCAATATTTCTAGAAAATTCCTTATACCATCCACACATTAACTAGGTTACTTGTGAAAGTACTGTCTACGCCCGTTTCTTTAAAACTCAGCAGTGTGTTTTCTGTTTTATTCTTTACAATCGTTACATTCGACACAAACACTAATAACAAATACTAGCAAATCCAAAGTAAATATTATTTCAGACTTTCAGGTAAGAAGTAAACATCTCGTTTAACATTTGAAAGTTCCTAACAAGACTAAATCTACCATTTCATATATTTAGCTGAACGTTTTTGTTTTAGCGTAAAGGCACAACATGGGCTATCTGCAAAGTGTCCGTACAGGAGAGTGTACCCCGATTTTTAGAGTTATAAGCCCTAAAGTTTGTCGCTCAGGTACCGGAGAACGCCAGCTAATGGAGAAATGGTCTTATAATTTCGAACACGTTCAACGAACGTTGCTATGGAAGAGGAACAATATACATGTGATGTCTACTGTTTTGTTGACTAAATTTCCAGGAAAGACCAAGAATTTGCCATATACGGTGTACGGATTTCAAAATTTCTGCGCGCGTTTAGAGCAGCTGCAGTCAATGGGTTAAATTCAAGTTGATCGTGTTACCTCAATGAAATGATTCTTGTTAAAATATACGTTCTCCTAGTTTTATTAAGAGCGAATAAGCTTAGATTGTTTATTTTCAATGAGACGTCAGTGGTTTATCAATTCAAGAATATATTTTAGTTACATTAAATTACTTTTGGTAAAATGTTATTCACATCTGCCTTATTTCAATTGACTATGATGTTGGATATCTGAAAAAAGTACTAAAATGTTTCTTTATTCCTTTGATTCAGCAATTAAACATACGATCCCAGATTTTGAAAGGAATGTGTAAAAGAAAGATCTTTATTTGATCGTCTCATTGGAGTCTAACATAACACAACAATTCTGGAAAGTGTAAAATCAAAGAAAGTTATAAATATCATAACTAAATTATGTCATGAATATCATAACTAAATCATATCATTTGGGAAGTATAAGCTATATAAAATTCACAAGTATCATTATGAAATCATGTAAATATCATAAATAAATCATATCATGATTATCATAGCTAAATCATATCATGAATATCATAACTAAATCATATCATGAATATCATTAGTTAGGGTAATAATTACGGAAATATTATATTAGCTCTAATGCATTACGTGAATATATCTGTTTAATAATACTTTAACTTGGGATTATAGCTAACTGAAAATAAATTATTTTGTTATTTGTTCTATAAATTTATGCAAGTTTAAACTTGTGTTCATTACTTGTTTTAAAGAACAGGGCATGCTTTGATACTGTTTTGTTTCTTCTTAATAATTACCCTTGATGACCTAACAGCATCCATCTTGTCAAATCAATATTTGTATTCGAGTTCCTAGTCAGTCTTGAAGCACCGAGTTATTTATTTTTATCAAGGAAAAATATATGATTATCTAATTGTACTTTTTCTGGATTTTATTTTTTGTTATCAATTATATTATACTTATAACGGTTTATTCATTAAATAGCTAATATGAATTTCTCAGATTGAACTCAAGGCCATCAATATACTGTTTTTAATGAGAATGTTTTATCATGGTGGATTGTTTGTTTGTTTGTTTTGAATTTTCGCGCAAAGCTACACGAGGGCTATCTGCGCTAGCCGTCCCTAATTTAGCAGTGTAAGACTAGAAGGAAGGCAGCTAGTCATCACCACCCACCGCCAACTCTTGGGCTACTCTTTTGCCAACGAATAGTGGGATTGACCGTCACAT
>NW_013665850.1:765169-766885 GCF_000517525.1 Limulus polyphemus | reverse complement strand
ATGTGACGGTCAATCCCACTATTCGTTGGTAAAAGAGTAGCCCAAGAGTTGGTGGTGGGTGGTGATGACTAGCTGCCTTCCCTCTAGTCTTACACTGCTAAATTAGGGACGGCTAGCGCAGATAGCCCTAGTGTAGCTTTATTTACCAACGAATAGTGGGATTGATCGTCACATTATAACGCCCCCACGGCTGAAAGGGCGAGCATGTTTGGTGTGATGGGGATTCGAACCCGCGACCCCTCAGATTGCGAGTCGATCGCCCTAACCACCTGGCCATGCCGGGCCATCATGGTGGATCTATTTAGCCTGAACTTCCTAACAATATTAGCAAAGCTATACGAAAAAAAGCTATTACCAAACTTCAAATTAATGAGAAACTTTACGAATTGTCTTTCAATGAATGTATTAGTTATATATGCTCATAGAGCTTCAAATTGCTGCTTTTAAATGCATTCTATGATAAGAAACTTTTATTTGAATATATTGCGCTTGTTCGTAAGTCATACATTTTGTGGAAAAATGATCTGTAAAATAAATTCAAACTTCAAAACAAATAAATTGCCCTATTAAAGATGTTTATAGAAAAGTGCCTAATATGACATATTTTCAAGGGATGACGTGGGTTCACTTTGGAATAGTCTTCTCGTCTGTTCTTGAATTTCATTAATATGCCAACCTCAACCACATTTCTTATGAATCCAAAACTTACAACATTAAAAATAAGTTTCTTAACTCAATTTGAGTCAAGCATCTCTCTTCAAAAACTTAAATCTAGGTCTATTGTATTGTCATTACTGTAGAAAATGAAGAACTAATCAAATTAATATTTTAAAAACTACTCGGAATCTTAAACGTTTCAATTAAATCTTCTAATTCACTTTCTCGCCTCAGGAGTATAAACTAAGAGCACTTAATATTTTATCATAACCTACCAACACCACCCATACCAGCTGCATTCTAATAACCCGCTCCTAGATCTGTTTCAACCTGCCTCCAACCCTCCTAAAACAAATAGACCTAAATACAATACTGGAATCTAACCAATGTTGTATCCAATGATAGCGTTACCTCCAATTCTAAACCCAAAATGTTTGTAAATACATCCAAAAGTTCTGCTAGTGTTCTTAACACATTCTCTTGAAACTCATATGTAATATCTAAGTCCTATTCAGTATACCTTATAAAACTGGTCATAAATCTAGATACCTAGTATTAAAACGGCCTGCGGTATATTTCTATTAATAAACCAATGCGTTAATCAAACGTTAATAATAATGTCATCTAATTACTAACTTAAGATAACAGTCTAGAGTACATAGACTTATTTCTATTCTTAAAACAGAAACAATATAAGAAGTATAAAAAGCAATAAAGTCACTCATTATTGGTATTACAGCCAACATTTCGGCTTGCTTTTACTTCCCTTACCCTTTTTACTATAATACGCTCAATTTAGAAGAATTCTGAATTTATTTAACCTTTTTGTTACCATTTGATAACAAGCACAACTTTGTTTTTATGTTTTAAGAGAACTCTCGCCTATCTTCCGTCTGACTTGGATACTAAATTACTGCTTCCATGCACTCAAGCTCAATTTAGAATAACACAGGCCTACAAAGGTTTTATTGCTTTGAAAGTTTTACATGTTCTACAGTAATTTCTGTACGCTAAGTCCGAAAATGATATCCATTTTTCTCCATCACGTACAGATTTTCC
>NW_013665850.1:762218-764545 GCF_000517525.1 Limulus polyphemus | reverse complement strand
TTTCTTCAATTTGTTTGTATATTTGTTAAAAAACATAATAATAAAAAATGTTCATTGTGGTAAACGAAATAATAATTTGATCTAAGTAAGAGTTGTTTTACTTTCTGATTTGTAAAAACACCTTACGTGATGGGAAAAGAGAATATCATTTTCGAAATCTGCGTAGTTGAATTATGGAAAATCCGCTATTAAAACCAAAACAACCAAATTAGTGAAGTTTAAGTTCGCAGGCCTGTTTAATTGTCGTACATTAGCTGCTAATATGGGTAGTGGAAAAGTAATATAATAGATGACTAATGTGATATACTGGTTGATAACATCATAAACTAACTTATGAATATATAATCAACAACATTGTTTTCAGATATTTTAATAGCAACCACAAACCTCAGTTTTTCAACTACCATGCTTAACATTACCTATTCAACATATCGTTTATAAAGATGAAGATAATGTTTTTCGATAAATATTTTTGCCTTTATGTATAATTCTGTGCTTAAACATTGCTTGTAGTCATTGAAACTAGGGTTAAGTATGTGTCACTGGACAAATTCAATAGCACTGGAGTGAGTTCGTCATCTTTAGATAAATGCCTATTGAAAACGCCAAATGTCTGAGCCATCCTCACTTGGTTATCTACTACAGAGCAAGATAGCTTAAAGTTGACCTCATTTTCTGATATAGATGTCGTGTGATAGTTTGAACTGGTCCGCAATTGAAACATAAATCCTCTGATTTTGGATTATTGGCAATTAGAACCAGTCCTCTCTTAGTTATGTAGCCTGGAAAGGCAATGTATGTATCACTTCTTACAGTGCCCAAAACAGCTGGGAAAAGCTTTTCTTTATTATTTAACCACATTTTTTTTTCTATGTACAGTAAATATTGCTTTGTAAGATACATATGATATTCCAGAAAAATTGACTGCTCTGCCGGGAGTGAGTAATATTCAAGAAACTACTGTAGTTTTAAAACAATAAGTTTACTTATATCCTCCTTCGGGTAGCTTGTGTCCTTAGTTCACTTCTTTGGGATAAGCCTATGGTGTCCACGATAAGGAGGGTTTCGTGTTACTGCTCCGTATTAAAAAAAATAGATCAGCTCTGAATGTCGTTCAACTTTCATGAAACCAAGATGCAAGGCTGTTATAGCTAACTTTAAGAATGTAATATTCTTCTTTATGTGCTAGATATACTTGGAAAGTTATACACTTTAACATTCTTCATTATGTGCTAGATATGTTTGGAAAGTTATACACCTTAACATTCTTCTTTATGTGCTAGATAAGTTTGGAAAGTTATACACCTTAACATTATTCTTTATGTGCTAGATATGTTTGAAAAGTTTTACACCTTCAGCATGGATGAAACAATGTCTCCAAAGTTATCAAAAACCAAGCTCGAAAAAACTATATCGCTATATATGCGTGTTGTTTTATCTTATAAGTTAAAAGAACGGCCGCAGTTATTCTGAAGCTCTTGTTTCATGTACTTGTAATATATTCAGCACCTCATTTCGCAAACACGAGAAGTATAAAAACTTGTTAATCCTGTTTTTGATATTTACGTGCGAGACGACTGACTTGTACAATGGGCGGCTTGAAGTTTTATATCTTGTGTTCAGTGAAAAAGTTAATATGTGGCTTTTTCATGTCTTGTACAACGGTATCTTAGTAATCTTGAATAATACATGTTTCGACAAGAAATACAACAACTTCAGCACGAGCTACGCGGGTTGTAATCGCGTGTAAAGAATAACATACTGCCAATAATGAAGAAAACAGATTTTCTCTACCTCGTCTAAGGAAAACTAAGGATATATTTCCACTCCCATTTCCATAGGTTGTTAGACAAAGTACCTTTATCATAAGATTTTATTTATATATTAGCTCAGGTACTCGACCACCCACTGTCTGTCTGTGTTTCTATCTTTCATACTTATCGTTGTATCACGTACCCGACCACCCACTGTCGCTCCCTGCATGGCCACTCTCTGTCTATATTTCCATCTTTCATGCTTATCGTTACATCACATACCCGACCACCTACTGTCACTCCATGCATGGTCATTATTTGTTTGTATTTCCATCTTTTATGCTTATAATTAGATCACGTACCCGACCACCCACTGTCACTCCCTGCATGCCACTGTCTGTCTATATTTCCATCTTTCATACTTATCGTTATATCACGTACCTGACCACCTACTGTCACTCCCTGCATGCCACTGTCTGTCTGTGTTTCCATCTTTCATACTTATCGTTATATCACGTACCCGACCACCCACTGTCGCTCCCTGCATGACCACTGTCTGTCTATATTTCCATC
>NW_013665850.1:760214-762197 GCF_000517525.1 Limulus polyphemus | reverse complement strand
GCATGCCACTGTCTGTCTGTGTTTCCATCTTTCATACTTATCGTTATATCACGTACCCGACCACCCACTGTCGCTCCCTGCATGACCACTGTCTGTCTATATTTCCATCTTTCATACTTATCGTTATATCACGTACCCGACCACCCACTGTCGCTCCCTGCATGGCTTCTGTCTGTCTGTGTTTCCATCTTTCATGCTTATCGTTATATCACTTACCCGACCACCCACTGTCACTCCCTGCATGTCACTGTCTGTCTATATTTCCATCTTTCATACTTATCGTTACATCACTTACCGACTACCCAATGTTGCTCCTTGCATGGTCATTATTTGTTTGTATTTCCATCTTTTATGCTTATAATTAGATCACGTACCCGACCACCCACTGTCACTCCCTGCATGGCACTGTCTGACTGCATTTCCATCTTTCATTCTTGTAGTTCTTGACTGATCTCAACCAAACTTGCCATCTACATGCACAGTGGAAGGTAAAGTCAATCTCTTCGGTTCGATATATTTGTCAATTCATATTCCTGAGTACCTTATTTTATACAAGTGGTATCACTTGGTCTTTACGTATTCATTCAAGCTCACCAACACATAAAAAACAAGTAGTTAATGAATCCGATAATTTTAACCTAGAATTCATACCTGCAATGTTAGAATGATTTCTTCCACTTTTCTGGTATGACTTTAAAAATTCTTTTCTGGTAATTACATAACTAAAGAAATATATGATTAATTGAAAGTATATCACAATGACCTTTAAATCTCAAGCATTACTAATATCGGTTTCACTTTGTAGAAAGTGTAAGATTCTGATTAAAGAATTGGGCTACAGACGTACTGGCAGTCAAAATGCTTATGATCATTATAAACAACTTCCCATGCAATAATTTCAAATACTGATAGAAGGCTACCATCATTTTCCTCCACTTCACCTTAGGCCGAATTACTTGAAATATAATTTCGAGTTAAAATTGGCCATATTCGCGTGAAACCTCGGACCTGGGATGTACACAAGGTACAAACACATCGATACACGAATGACATAACACAACTCATACTATTTATCATGCAACTTATCAAGAACACACATAGGAGAAACCGTTAATCAACTTCAAGTTACAATAGTACTGGACAAAATGTATCAACCTCCATATAGGTCTTGTAGTTCAAGTGATGACGTCAAGCATTGTGGTGGATGATCTTCACGTGACAAAAATGGTAATTATTATGTCGTCAAGAAATCATCGTCGCCCTTTGGAACACTTTCATTAACCACCCCCCAAAAAACGTACATCACGTATAATAGTTAAACGAACTACCTAAGCGTCACGTTAGTGTAGCCTATATAATGTACAAAGTTTAATATACTGTAGTATACGCTACTATAGTGACGACATACAACGAGACACACATTCGGCATGTAATGCTGTTTGCATACAAGAAGGGAAACAACGTCTCTGTAGCCACAAAGAATATCAAAGACGTTTATGAAAATGTTTTGAACGTTCGTAAGTGTCAATGATGGTTCAGCAAATTTCGTTCAGGTGACTTTAGCCTTAAAAACTGTGATGGCAGGGGCCAACGTGTTGGAATTGATATTGATGCTCTTATTGGGTTTAAACCAAGGTAACACACTCGTGAAATGGCCCTGAAATTGCATGTGTCTCATAAAACAACACATAAACATCTAAGAAATATGGGAAAACTCCTTAAAGAAGGTGTTTCGGTGCCTTACGGTGTGAACGTTGCTTCGTCTCTTCTGGCGCGTAATGCGCGTGAACCATTTTTGGACAGAACTGTGATCGGCGATGAAAAATGAATTATCTATGCGAATATTTAGCGCCAAAAGCAATGGCTCAGTCCTAGACAAAAACCACTTCCGACCCCAAAACCTGGACTCCATCCGCAGAAAGTGATGTTTTGCATTTCGTGGGACATCGAAGGAGTAATTCATTTCGAACTCCTCAATCCACA
>NW_013665850.1:753200-759885 GCF_000517525.1 Limulus polyphemus | reverse complement strand
CCCCTACCTACAATATTCACCAGATATGGCACCATCAGATTACCATATTTTTCGTTTGCTGCAACACCATCTTAATGGGAAAACGTTTGCAAGTGTAGAAGGTATTATAAAGGACATCGACATGTTTTTTTCTTCAAAACCAAGTTATTTCTTTAATCAGAGCATTAACAACCTGATTGTAAAATGGAAAAGCATCATCGATAAGAATAGAGACTATTTCATTTAATAAATGTTTTGTTTAGATATGTAATTCATTATAGTTTTTCATCTAGAAAAAGCGACATTAACTTCTTGACGACTTAATATTTATAATGGTAGAATTTAAATGATTTCAACATTTTGCAGTCTTTTATGCTTTTGTATCATAGAGTCAGTAGGTTTTATATGTAGGGATAGCCAAGATACTCAATAAACATGATACAATTATGCAAACTAAAAATCAACATTGACAGAGAGTTTCACTTTAAAAAGATGATTGCCGCACGCTTTCATTTCTTTCTATACCCATCAAGTCCAAAAAAGGCAAGTAACCATCGCTAAGATACCAAAACAACCCACCAAATTGTTCATCTTTCTTCTTCCTGTTTCAGTCGAGATAACTCTACAATTACTTTATCACTAACTTCCGTTTAAACCTAAATCTACTTTATGTGCTTCTGGGCAGTGCACGATGTTATCGCTTAATCGTAATAACTAGTAGTAATTTTAAAAAATCACAATTCTATTGTACACGATGTTATCATTACCCCTTGAAGTTACATTTTTTTTACAAAAAGCTGGTGTTCCTTTAAAAAAGCTTAAGTACAGAGTGAAAGAGGAGTTACCAGCCAATATTAGGTGAACATTAGATGAATGTAGGATGCTCAATGTTTTGTATGCTATACAATCAGTGTCTTTAGGGAGCCAACCCTTATATTATGTACGAAGTGAAAAGAGTAAAAAAATCAATACACATAATACTAAATATTATTACCTACATTCATAGAATGCATTAAATTTCAGTCATGGGGGAAAAGTCACAAAACAAGTAATCAAATATATTTTTAAATATAAAATGACGTATAGATGGCAGTGCCAAAAAGAATGCAAACATGAATATAGGGATGATACAGTTATACATAGATCATACCTACGTGACTATCAATATTGAAATATCATGTTACACAGTACAATGCATACTTGACTTTAATATTACTGCAGTTGGAATTTGTATATTCCTGATGGTTAGAATGCCCTTTGTTTATAATAATATGGTCATGCCAGGGTAAGCATCAATGTAGTGTAACTAAGAGCCTAGTACTTACGTACAAGGAAAACCAAGTTGAGTCAAAACATATCTTGATTATTACAGACAATAACAGACTCTCGCTACGAGATTGGGCAGATAATCAGCTCATTGTGTAACATTGCGCTTAATTACAAACAAACAGATGAACACGCTCCTCTTTTCTTTATCTCAGGGCCTTCCTTGGTTTAAAAATGAAAATGAAATGTTCAAACCGAAATTACAGTTTATTAACATTAAACTACACACATAACGACGCCACTACACTTAAACTACGGGAACAAATGGGAAACACTACTCAACTATAGGTCTAAACAGCCAAATCTAAACTAAATAAAATTTAAATGAAATAGACTAAAATAGAAGTTAATACTAAAGTAGATCAATCATAAAATAATTCAAAGCCAAACAAAACCAAAATAAAACCACAATCATTGAATGCTATTATGTAAACTCAAGTCAAGCCAAATAATAGAAATTGGTCTGAAGGCTTATAGCGCTAAAAACAGGGTTTTGATGCCCGTGGTGGGCACGGCACAGATGGCCCATTGTGTTGCTCTGTGTTTGACAACAAACAAACTGAGCAATGAGCAAAAAAATAATTAGTTGTATCAAATAAAACAAAATCACAGAAGTTAATATAACCATAAAAACACAAAGATCGTAAAACTGGAATTACAGTTGAGCAAAATAAACCAGAACAGCATTTTTCATGAAATAAATACAAATGTATTGTTAAGAAAAATTAGCTCACGCAAAAAAAGAAGTTAAATTTGTCACAGCATTAATGAAACTTTAGAAAGAATAAATAAAACTCTCTGTAAAAATTAAACATATGTAAAATATAACCCAAAATGTCACAACTTTACAACAAGATCATGATTTATATGAAGTCACCATGATGGTGAACCACTTATAAAAGGCAATAAAAAATGTATCGTCCCCTGGTGAGACAGTGCCAAGTTTAAGGATTTACAACGCTAAAATTAGAAGTTGGATTCCCCGTGGTAGACACAGTAGATATCTCAATGTGGCTTTGCTCTAAAACAAACAAGCAAAAATTCATCATAAAAAAAACACCCAGTCAGAAATTTTGAAAGGACAGCTACTGAATAAAATAAAGAAAAATTAAACATAAATTAATAATATAAACCATGATTATTACATATACATACAATATTGATTCAGCATAATAACAAACGTGCGTAGAAACACAAAGGAATTTAATGTATAATATTGCAGCTGAAACTGTGCAAACTTTCAAGAAACAATATAAAACAAACAACTGAACCTTAGGCAAATATAACAATCAGTCAGCTAATACATAGCCATACAGTATTTAAATAAAATAGATAGACCACAACTAACATAAATTCTATTACAAAATTCAACAGCAATGAATAGTAGAAGTCATGCTAAATAAAAGTATAAAGAATACAAAACTAAATAAAAATCATAATCTGTTATGATTAGACAGCTTAATGTTCTTTCTAGCAAGCAAATATTCTCCAGGTTCATCCAAGAACTCTTATATAGCCTATGACTGTACTTAGTATCCACTGTAGTAGTGCCCAGTGATGTATTAACCAATGACGGAATTGAAAACTCCAACTCAACTTAATCACTGTTCATTTAGCCAGCAGTTTAAAGTTAAATGTATTGGTAAATAAAGTAACAATCTAACTTTTTATTGGAAAAATCAGAGTGTAATATAGAGTCTCGTGCTCATCCAAAGTATGATGTCAGTAAATGTTGAGCTCGTTGTGATAGTTTATATTGGTGTAGAATGTTGTGCTAGATCTGCTTAAACAGTAATGTTGATGATGGTGGTGGAAGCTTCAGGAAAACGTACATAGGCTCATGGATCTGATGTTCTTACCACAGGTTTCCAAATATTCATCCTTAATCATGATTCTGCTGCACATCTACATAAGACAAGGAATCTTTCATTTATTCCTAGAGGTGGTTTCAGTGCAAGGCTGGTTGATTGTACCAATACATCTTTGATTCTACAATTTCCCATAATAATTGTCGATTCATTGGATTCACTTGCAAAATATCTATATATGAGTGATTATCAAAGAGACTTAAGTCAGGGATGAGGTTGCAGAATCTTTCTCAGTGTATATCAGTGATTGTGAGGTCTGTGCCTTGCAAAATGATTATGCCAGCTTCTATGGAAAAATTTATTTTACTTACTGATTGAGAGTACCAAAGGCTAGTTATCACATTACTTTGAGAAAGCACCAGTTTCGATCTCCAGACTGTCAAGTAGTGAATAATGGTCAAGAATCATGGCTTTAAATAACCAAAGACGGAATTAAAAACTCCAAGTCAACTTAATCACTGTTCATTCAACCAGCAGTTCAAAGTTAAATGTATTGGCAAATAAAGTAACAGTTCAACTTTTTATTGGAAAAGTCAGAGTGTAATATAGAAATATTCTGATTCTTATTGTTCTAATTTGCATTCTTACAATTTTCAAGTACATTCTTCTTGTTCATCCTTGAACTGCAAGAAAGCACTTTTCCTAAGCAAAAAATGTGCTTGCCCAATCTACATAACTTGCATTGTATAGTGTACACAAAACTACATGAGTCAGACCCCTTTTCCCAAAATCCTTCATCCGTATTAAGGTTATTATTTTAAACTACACAATATACGCTTAAACATACATCATAATGTTATAGAAGTACGAAGGATGACAACAAAATTACTTTCATCATCATAAGACATTAATCGCCACGAATAATTGTGCTTTCTCTGTCAGAACTGTGATGTAGTGGTTGTGAAACCCATTACATCAGCTAAAAGTGAAAATAAATTAGACCAAAATGTTATAGAACCACAATACATTAATCATGATTTATACATTCCATGTCATTTGCTCATGCTGTGTTAGAGAACAACTCCCTTACTGCACATCAGAAAGACTGGTTACAGACATACCAATTAGTGCAAGTTTCACATGAAGACACAACACAGTGTAATGTAAACTTATGAGCAAGTTCATATATTTATTAACAGAGTTTCTACAAGGAAACATCCATCAATTGTTGACACAAAATGTGATATGAATGCACAGAATTAACAACTGTGAAGTCGTTTTGAATATTGATCTGTCAAAAAACCCAGTTAAAAATCTTCTGTAACAATCTGTTCTAGTTAAGTATCAAACATGCATGGGCTATTTGTATTCGAATACATTTTTGAAAGTATTCGCACTTGTATTTGAATACTTTGGTAGGGACAATTAATGTATTCGTATTCGAATACAATCGCATTGTATTCGTATTCGCTGAATGATTTAAGGAATACTTAATCAAATATCTAGACTGTCATTATTACATCCGCAGAACATCGATTTCTCTTTCAGTACAAGCTTTTTTTCCCCACGGGAAAGGTTTTCATAGGAACGAAACTTTACTGAAAAATAAATTAACACTTTTCTCTTCAGAAACAATCAAAATAACAAGTCGTTTGATAGATGAAAATCTTGGCTTTCTATTGGTTATAAATAAACGTAAGAGAGAACTATTGACAGATCCTGAAAGAGAGAATGTGAGAAAGTGGGTTCTAGGTCTTACAACACTTTTAGATCAATGAAAGTTCCTTCTTCTTCACAAAAGTATTAGATTATCTTAAAATGTGATCATCCAAGATGATCAGTGTTTAGAAACATAACAGTAACCAGAGACTAAAATGAAAAAGAAGCAAATTCAAAATGAATTTTGTAAAATTAAATCCTGGTCATGACACTAAAATGTAACCTAATATCTTAGTCAATGATATTAAGATATACAGAAAGGTATAAAAAATTCACAAGACACAACGGATTCAGAAATATTTAGGCAGAGAATAATTTTAAGCGCAAACAAGCAGGAATTGAAGCAAACACAAGTTAATAAATAAATACAAATATTACTCATAACTCCTTAAAATAAGTGTGATATGACCTCATAACAAATAAGCATTATGGTATGAACGTTTATATAAGTTAATAAATAAGCACAGGTGTATAGCCTTTCTACATCCTCTTTATAAGGATTCAAACTAACTATTTGCAGAAAATCTGCATGAAGTTTGAAAAACTAATATAAATCTATGTATTCTTCCTTATTACGGAAAGATGAAACATCACAGCTTTCTGCCATCACTTCTACTCAATGAAACATGAATATGTTATCAAATCACAAGTTTTACAGCTACTCCATCTGTAATTCAAAATCAAAATGATCAGTTCTATTCATAATTTGTAATGCCGAACAATAAACACTGGCCACACAATTACACGAACCCCTATTTAGCTGTGAACTACGAATTTCATTCAAAAATAATACCAAGTACTACTATATGTCTATTACTATCCTGCGGAGTTTATATAATATCATATTCATTCAAACAACTAGTGTCTCAACACATTGTTAGAGCACTTCTGTCTTATTTAGTATTGTTTACAGTCACTTGCGTTTAGTTAATATTTGAGAAAACATTATTAAGTAATGTAAAATAGAAGTATATACAATTAAATTAATTTCATGTGGTTGAGAACATAGTTTACCATTATAAATTGTTATAGGATTCGAGGATTGTTATGATATAATACTTACATTTATGTATTTTTAACTTTCTGCCGTTTTTAATGGCTTTCCTTGAGTTGCATATTTTTGAATAATTACTTAATGAAGTTAGTTCACTTATTTATTTAACATCAGTCAAATTACAAATTCAGTAATGTGAGTTTTGGCTTGGATGTTATCAAAATATGCTTTACACACTATCTCATAATTATAATTAATTAATAATTGAAAAACATAAAGGAATTTACAGGCTCCTTTGAAATTACTTTTCGAACAATTTTGAATCAAAAGACGGGAATATAAAGTTTTAGGATTCTTTAAACCTTCTCTGTTCAAAGAATTAAGACTGTCTTCATTTTGAAATTCATACCAAATTTTATGATGTAAATTAAGCAATGATGATTATCCGTCTTCGCATTCAATATTTTTACAATCCTATTATGAAAACAATAGCCAAATGTGTATAGTAAAGAAAACCAACGTACATAAATAAGATAACGTATATTTATTACATACAAGTATTTTTGAATCAAGAATATTGTTTCATTTATGAATTTATTTTCCTCGCCAAAAGAAGAATTTCAGCGAAGAAGTATGACATAGAAGTCTTATTTATTCATTTATTCGCTACACCTGCTGCAGCAGACTGATGAATCACATGTTATCCAAACACCTAAAGTATTTTATGTTATCAATAGTGAGTAAAGAACTGTACATCAAAACCAATCAAAATATTAGTTTAACATGACAGCAAATGTACAACGTTTCGACAAGGTTTTGTCATCATCAGACAAAACCCTGTCGCAACGTTGTACATTTG
>NW_013665850.1:746626-752274 GCF_000517525.1 Limulus polyphemus | reverse complement strand
CTCCAGCCATTATTAGTCTCAAAGTGGGTTCCTCGTCATCGAATTTCAATCAAAATATTGTTAGTAAATATATTGTTATCTATTGTGCTTGATACCAATTTGAAAAATCAGTTCCTAGGCCACCGATAAATGTTTGCCAATTAACTGTTATGTGTTTACAATTTATAGCTGGAAGTGTTCACTAACGCAATCTGAAAAATAAAGCATCAATATAAATTAAGACGAAATCGAGTGTATATACACAATGTAACTCTGATCAACATTGAAAAATCTAAATTATAAAATAAGTTTTTACCAGTTTTTTTTACAAAAAGTCCCCCGGTGGATCTACAGTAAGTTTAAATACCTACAATGCTAAAATCCGGGACTCAGTTTCCCATAGTAGATAGAACACATATAGCCTATTGAACAGCTTTACACTAATAAAACAATAACAATAAGAAAGTCTCACAATAAAACTTTGGAAATGTCACAACATAAAGATTTCAGAAAAGATAAATCAAATTATATGATTTTGAAGTCGATACTATTTAGTAGATTGTTTATTAATTTTCGTGAAATATGATGAGTTATTTCCACTGTGAGAAGGTAAAAAGTTAAGGAATGTCATTGACATTCCTCGCTCAGGCCAAACGGCTTCAAGTAATTCCCTTAGCCTCTCAATCTGAACACCACAAAATATATTTTCAATACGAAATTGACAATACTCTGTACTGGTAACATCGTAGTATTATAAGTCTTTCGATATATAATATTACTTTGCCTTTCTATTGGTTATAAATGATCTGTATATTAGAAGCACAAAAATCTTTGTGTCTGTCTGTTTGTCTATTATCTAAGTACTCCCAGGTCGCTGGGCCAATTTCAACCACATTTTGTGGGATGATAAGTTGGAACAAGGGGCATGTTATTGGGCGTTAAACAATCCAATTTACTCCCTATTATTGTTGTTATTGAGCATTTATTATCTTTGACGTAAGTTAATGTTAACTACATTAATAGATGGCGCCACGTCTTTACACCAAAAACAAAATAAATGTATTAAATTTTTTATAACACAACATGTGGGGAAGCGTACAGAAACGTCTTCTATATCTCAGAGAGTGCGCTGGAACTCTCTGTGGAAGAACGCAATGAAAACAATGATTGTAACAAACAAACCACAAACTAATTATACAATAATCATAGGCTTCCAAAAGTTCTTCTATGTCAACCATCTAAAATTGCATTATTTCTCGTTCTTTCTCTATCTAGTTATTGTACAATGGTAAACTTTCCTGTACTAATTCTAAAAGAAACAATTACTTTCGATCTTTGACTTTATAAAATACAGGTTTATATTTCTAAAATTAAAATATTTTATAATCATAACACCATTATTAGAAACATTCCTAATTTTCCAGTAAAATATTTCATCAACCTCATGAGTTTGATTTAACGGCATATAGTAATTTCCTAACACTATTCTCTTGTCTTTATATCTGCCAAGTCTATACTCATATTAGCTTTTTTAATATTCTACAGTTTAATTGGGTTCAGCTCATTTTTGTTATCCTGAGCATCCTATCCTCCCTTTATTATAGGCTAAAGTATTGTTATTTAAATAGTTTTCAGTACAAGATATAATTAAGTACTTTTCAATGGAATTGTGGATTTTCCCTACTATTTACAATAAGCAGTCAAATATGTTTTTAATGTTCTACCTGTCTGCATTTAAAGCTGATGCACTGGAGAGAAAATATTCTTGTTGTACTTTTCGTCCAGGATGACAGGAATTGTAAGGCTTTTTGTAAACTATATACCAACTCTTTTTGAACTCTAATATCTCGTGGTGTTTTGGGCGAAGGTTCTTCAATTTGTTCTGATTCTTGTTCACGTTTGAAATTCTCTGGAAATTTTGGGGCTGATAGAACTATTACAGTTGCGACCCATAGTAGGTTCATTAGAGTGAACATGTTTCTTGCTCCCTTATTGAGCTACATAGATTTATTTAACAAACTAATAACTTTATCTAATAAGATATCCTCATTACCTGCTGCAGAAATACATTTTCACTTAGTCCATAAGACTTAATTCTCCACGAGCTCGACTCTCTAAAGTAATCATCCTACAAGAGAATGGAAGTCACATAACTGACAATCATCAAAAGGCTTAATAGCGTAAAGCAATTGGTCATCCAAAGTTAAGAACATATGATGTGTCACTTGTTTATACAATCGTGTATTCCAAGCCATAACTTGCTTAAAACACTTCAGAAAATGAATTAGGTTGTTATAACAGCTTAAAACAAGACTTAGAAACAAAGAAACAAACTTTATTATATCATGATTTTATATCGAAAAATTTATAAAATATTGGATACTGGGTTAAATAAAATTTCTACTTATTCTGTTTGTTAAATTTTCTGCAAAACTATTTGAGAACTTATCTGCACTAGACAACCCTAACTGAGAAATGAAAGACTAGATAGACAGCAATTAGTCAATACAACTCACTGCTAACTCTTGGACTACCCTTTTACCACCTAAAACAGTATATTATTATCACATTATAATGCCTCCCAGGGCATGTTTAGTGAGAAGATTCAAACCCGTGACCAGCAGATTGTGACTCAAGGATTCTAGTCACCAGACCAAACATTTCTTCTTACCAGTTCATCTATTTTGTACTCTAGAAGGGTAATAACCAGAACATATTTCAAAGTCCGTGTGTCTTACGAAAAAGGATAGCATGAACTTGTATAAATGTAAAATAAAAAATAATAATAATTTCAGATAAATGGCAAAATGATCAATCAATGGCATAATTGGGTTAACTTACAATTATTCTAATACGATTCTTAATCATTTGACAAGAGCACTTTGGTGTATGTATTTGTGTTGTTTTTCATCAAAATTAGATCAGGGCTACTACTTTCATTAGAATAATTAGAATATTGATAACTTCAATTATCCATTAACTGTTTTGAACAGCTTAGATGTGTTAATTAATTCAACTTTATAAGTTCTTTGGTTTATATATTTGAATATGCCTATATCATTATAGTATTCGCATATGACAAAGAATGATTAGTGTCTGCTAAACACAATGCATTTACTATGAACTCATCTTGACTTTGTTTCTTACAAGCCCTGTCTGGTACCTCATACGCTAATTGCCAATTAACCAAGTTCTTTGCAGGGATAATAGCACGTGGTGTTCGGGAATGAAAAGCTTGTTTGTTTGTTATTAAGCATGAAGTTGCAAAATGAGTTATTTGTGCTGTGCCCACCACTAATACCAAAACCTGATTTTCAGCATTATAAGCCCTTAGTATCATTGCTGAGTTTTAGAGATAAATGTAAATTTTTTTTTGTGTCAGTGAATTGGGTAATCGCTCTGGATTTCCCCAGCACTCGAGCACAGGTGGATGAAAGCCATATGCAGGGCAGTCTTTTGTGTGCAAACCTAGCTTAAGTTGTTATTGTATGTTTCATATTAAAAGCCAGATCCCCTTTTGTTTGGCAGGTTTTTCAGAGATTTTTCTAAACTTACACTTAGATTTGAACTGTACATTAAGATCAATTTTGATGTTGATTATGTAATTGAATTTAGATATTGATAAGATTTTCAATTAACTTTTCCTTAGGCCTTTTGTAACACTTTACTTTTATCATAACTTTAACTATACTTTAGAGGTTTTAGTAGGATATGTTATTTTAACTAGTGGCAAAAGACTTTCTTTTATTCTAACTTGACATTGGGTTTAACTTAATGTCACAATCTTTTAGTTTACCTTACTGGTGTAGAGAGGTTGCATATAACCAAGATGGGAATCAGTGTTATAGTTCTGTTAACCAGGGAAAGCTACCAGTGTGATTAGACCCACCAGCAGATGGGATGGCGAGCCCTCACAGGCAACCACAATGCAGAACAATAGAGAGTATTCCCATAACAAGAGGGAAGTTGTTGGTGTTGCCATGAGTCATGGACAAACCTGCAACTTTGCAGGACAGATGGATGAGGTGCAGCCAGCTTTTCTTCACTCAGCAGCTCCAGAAGTTGGAGTCGATGCTTGAAGCAGAGTATAGAACTTCTGCAACTTGCTTATCCACTGGCTACCCATCGTACAGGATGTTTTATTTAAGGGTGAACCATGAGATATAAAATTCCATGGTGGGGCCGAAGCAGACCTCTGCTCAAGTATGAGAGAGAGAGAGAGAGAGAAGCTGATTAAGGGCTGGGACATGTTTTGGAATATCCCAGACAAGCCATTCTTTGAAGTAAATAGAATTTTGAAGACAGACAATGCTATGGTTGACATTTAATCTGTACGTACCCTTGACTTTATCAAGTGGTTGGTATATTTAAAACTGCAATAGTTGATCAAAGTAACAAGCCTGCTAAGACAGTTGTATGTTAGAGAAACTAGTGACTGGAAGGGTGTTGTGTCCCTGACTCTCTAAACTAGCAAGTGATAGTCCAGCAAAATGTGGGAATAGCATTTTGTAATGACCACTCTATCAACACATTAATGTTAGCTATGTAGTTGAAATATTACTAACTGGAAGAACATATCATTTCTTGTTTTCCAAACAATCAGGTGGGGGTGTGACAGTTGTAAATAAAAAAATTACGATGGAAAGGCTTTGAGACTCTTTTTTCCAGAATTATGAAGCAAATTTCTATCCAAAAATAGCAAACCAGCATTGCTTGTTTGTTTTTAATTATGCACAAAGCTACACAAGGGCTATATGTGCTCTGCCCACCACGGATATCGAAACCCGGTTTCTAGCGTTGTAAGTCCGCAGACATACTGCTGTGCCACTGGGGGGCACAAGCATTGCAAGAAGATTACTCTCCTTTAGAGGAGGAGCACAGTTCGATGTTTTTTGAAGGTAACTCACTCTTATCCAAATAGCATCAATTTTCCTGTTGCTTTTCCAACTAACAAAAGTGGATCAACTTGTGGAGTGTCCCGATGGTTTATGGGTAGTGGCCACTTTGGATAGTGAAGGTACATTTCACTACCCATAATTGCACATAGCCAAAATTGGTTAAAGTATTGATAGAGTAGAGATTGATAGAAATACACTACATGACTCGGTGACTTTTAATCTCCAGTAGCGGGGTTAACTGACTATTCTGGAAAGCCTTTGAGCTGGGAACTACTAAATAAATTAATTTTGTTATTGTTTCTTTACACGTCTTTTCATTCCTGAACTTTTTCGTGTTAAATTATATTTGTTTGAAAGCTATGAAAACTTTATTCCTTGACAAGACCTCACTTAGATAAGCTTAGTTAGATTTAAAGAAAACAAAAGACGAGACAAAAATATTCTGAGGACTAAAATGTGACTCAAACCTAATTTATCGTATTAAAACAATGCAAGTAAAATAACTTACGTTATTGATAAATTATGTTTATTAGATACAAAGTAGTCTCTACCAAGAATATTGTTAACAAAAAATATTGTTATCTAAGTGCCATTTTGAAAGGTCAGGCCGTAGGTCATCGATAAAGCTTTGTCAGTTTGCGTCGTGTTTTTACAATTTGTAGCCAGAAAGTGGTGACTACAAAATACTGACAAAATAAATCATCATAAGAAATATGTTAAGGAATAACAAACAAGTTGAAACTAATTGTGTGTGTATATATATATATATAC
>NW_013665850.1:723885-746616 GCF_000517525.1 Limulus polyphemus | reverse complement strand
GAAAGTAGATGACTACAAAATAACTAGACAAAGTAAAATACATCATAAGAAATAATGTTAAGGAATAACAAACAAGTTGTAACTAATTGTGTGTGTATATATATATATATACATATATATAAATGAACTTTATGATAAACGATAAAATAAATTAATTTCTAAAAATAAAAGATGTGTTTTTCATGTTTTAAAACTAGTGTCGTTCAACATAATTTTGGAAATTTCACAGCATACAAAATGACAGAGAAATTAATCAAGTTATACAATTCTAGTGCTCAATCGAAATTCTATATAGTAAGTTTGTTCTAAGTTTCATGCGATTCTGTTAAGAAAGGCCCCCCAGTGGCACAGCGGTATGTCTGCGGACTTACAACGCTAGAAACCGGGTTTCGATACCCGTGGTGGGCAGAGCACAGATAGCCCTTGTGCATAATTAAAAACAAACAAACTGTTAAGAAAGAAATATCAAAGGATGTAAATGACACCCTCTCTACCAGGAAAAGTTAATTTCCACTGGAGTTACTTTTCCACATATTTTATTGATCACTCGAATAATGCTGAATCGAGAAAACAAGCTGGACAATGGAGCACAACGCATCGAGGAAAGCAGTGAGTTATCACTAAAACTAGAAATACGACCAATCACAGTGACACCCTGTTTCGAAAATAATCTAAGTGGAAAAAGTACTACATTCCTGGTGACGTAATTGGAAATATCATATGGGAAACAATCACTTCACACAAGGACATCGTAATATTAGTCTAATCAAAAGAAATTCTCTCTAAAAACAAACTAAAATTTCCATATACCTTATGCTGCATAATATATATTACACTGACTACATTAATTTACAGTAAATGTATAATACGTATCCTAATAACATTGAACCGTATAAGAAAGTCTTTAAGGTACTATTTTACACAAATATTATTTTTATCTATAATTAAGCTCTATTGTTCTTTAAACAACTAAACATGTCGTATTTCCGACACAAGGCCTACGTTTCCGTATACAAGGCCTATATAGTATCTCTCAAACAAGTTAACAGCTACATATAGTTCAGTATTACACACTCACACACTTAACAAGCACACAATTCTTGATCATTTCAAACTTTCCGTTATAGTTTCCATTACATCTGTCTCCATTTTTCAACACTGAGATTTAAAAAATCAACAAAAATTAAGTGCTTCCTGTGAAACGTTCAGCAGTCTTTTTTATTTTTCTGATCCTATTCAACATAGAAAATAGGTGAACGTTGACAGATCACGTCATTCATCCACGGGCTCCATCACCCGGGTCTACTTTTCGTGGTGTTAAAGAGCGCTCATTATAGACCGACAAGATCGATGGTAAGTTGATGTGGGTGATTTAAAGTGAGCAAGTGTTAAAAGTCGAAGTTAGCGGGAAATGTGATTGTAGTTCGTAAGAGCTTGTGGTTACTAACTCGATGGACAGCGCATAAGTGAGATTATTAAGCAAACACATTTAGCTTTAGCTAGTGGAAAAATAATCGGATCTCTTTCAGAGAAAGTGACTACTGTTGTGCTGTTTGTTCCTATTCTACATTTTCAAATACGTGCATTCGATTTTAAGTTGATGTTTTTAAAACATTTGGTGAACATCAGCTCAATACTGAATCAACGTTCAGTTTATAGAAAAATGTGTACTGTCTGTTAGTGATTAGCTAAGTGCATTGTGCTAGCTCATGAGTTGCCTAAAAACGCAGAGAAGAATTTTGTCATGGGTCTGTATTTCTTATGAAGTTAGCATCAACCCAGCTCATAAAGTTATACACAAATGAGGTTTCGCGTGAGAAACGATGAGTTTGATGAATTATGGAAGGAAGAGAAGATTCGCTACCTACAGACGACAGTGAGCATGGTGCCAGTATCCGAGGACAGGCCGTTTCTGACGCTATAGAGTCGGACAGAGTGTCGGTGGAACGACGTAGAATGTCTTTTTCTTCCGAGCGTATCAGCTTGTCCGCCGAAGCTGGTGAAAAGACCCGAGCTGGTTGTTGCGCTGCCACTTCTCATGAGAAGACTAACATGCGTCCAGAATCAGGTTCACGCAAAACCGCTGGTCAACCCGATGGCCGCCAGCTTCCTTCGGAACTAATAGAACTCAAAACTTCCACAATCATGCAACATTACTACCCAGAAGGTGGGTGGGGATGGGTGATCTGTGCTTGTGCTTTCTTAGTTCACGGATTAACCACAGGGCTACAGTTATCGTTTGGTGTGTTCTACATGCAGGTGCTGAGGAGGTTTGGTGAGGATAAAAAAAGTGA
This sequence comes from Limulus polyphemus, assembly GCF_000517525.1. Taxonomy (NCBI): domain Eukaryota; kingdom Metazoa; phylum Arthropoda; class Merostomata; order Xiphosura; family Limulidae; genus Limulus; species Limulus polyphemus. The sequence continues at coordinate 744,322 of NW_013665850.1, read as the reverse complement.
AGCTGGTAAGTTACTTTGTTTACTTCTCTATCGTTGTTAGAGTTTTTCCCAAATAAAAGTCAGTGTGTAGCGTGCTATACAAATTAGCTTAATGAATGCCCTTTCAAAACTAAAGTTAGTGATTAGACACCTTACAGCGTGTTATACAAATTAGCTTAATGAATGCCCTTTCAAAACTAAAGTTAGTGATTAGACACCTTACATCTTAATATTTGTTTAATATTCTTTGTAACTAACCTCCTTATGCTCTAATTGTTATCAGTATTCCGTAAATACCTTCAAACATTTTGCGAAATTATCTTTTAAGAAGCAAGAAACGTTAGCGTGACTTCAACTGTTAAATGATGTTTGAGTCAATGATTGTAAAAGAAACATATAGAGATGAGATAGTTACATTTCCATGGGAAGTTATTACATAATGAATCAATATACGAGTGTTTACACAAATGAACTCAGAAAGTTTCACAGAGAGATGATTCAACGTCAGTAAAATGTTTGACTTTTCGAAATTATAAATGTTCATGCAGTTTCTACTTAAACTTTCAATATTACAATAATAAAACAGTCAGGACGAAACAGTTTCAATTTGTTCATAATCACTTCTTTCTTTAAATTCTCGATAAGTAGCCTTTATATGGTCGAAATATTTTCAGCTGCATATACTGGTTTAATGGGATCTGATGGTGAAAATAGATTCCTTTTGAAAACCGTAATTTAACAGCTTCTGCTAGGAAACAGTCACTTCTTTGTGTAAATCGTTTTTAATACACTCTCTTCACAGTCAGTTCCTTCTGCACACCTTGGATTAATTGTTTCTGTCTGGTCAGAATATCTTTCTTCTATTCGTCCTGATTTGATAATCAATATTTTCTCGTTTTAATCATATTAATTTCTTTCCGATCATAATCAATTTATTTTCAAGGGCCTTGTTTAACATATCTTGAATCATGAACACTTGTTACTCTAGATCAAGGTGACCAAATGTCATCAAAGTCGCTTCTTTTTCTAGGTCCTGGTTAAAAATACACTAGAGTTTTATAAAAGCTTCTAGTTTAATCAACAAGGTTACATATGATACTATTTATTTAACTTTTAAAAACAAAATCGTTCTGCTCCTCAGCCTTTATTCAGCCGTCCAATCTAAGTTTACAACTATAATACAAGTCATGGTGTAACGTGTAGCATGTTTAATAACCTTATATTTAGTTAGTCTGTTTACTTCTGTTGATTTTCGTGCAAAGCTACTACATGGCTGCCTGCGCTAGATGTCCATAATTTTGAAGGGAGTAGGAGAGCGATTTGATTTTTTTCCTTTTTTTCCGATAACGGAGTACAAACCACGGAACCTCAGATTCACAGTCCGACACGATCGGTCCCATATATTTATAACTACATGAATGGAGGAATAATTTACAGCCCTTACAAGGAAAAATATTCCTATAGAGTGAGACTGTAAAACGACGTCTAACCAAAGGACACAACATTTTGATAAGCCTTCGGTGTTTTCCCTGGATCCAGATAAACTTGTACAATAAGTAAACAATAGGCTCTGGAACAATGCAACCAAATCCGTAAAGTGAAGGCTATTATTACGAAACAGAATTAATCGGTCTTATAAATTTATTACGTTCAAAATGAGCACATCTGGCTCTGTTATCGCGTTAGTAAATAAGGATTATAACTGATGATAACTCACACGTTTCCAGCACACCTCGAAAGTAACGGCTGTTTTCATGAGAAATATAACCGAAGAAACTGGAAGTACAGCAGCCTCATTCGACCACATATCATTTAAATGTAACTGATACAGTTCCAGTAGACTTTGATCTGCTGAAACGTTGTCTTGGAAGCCAACGTTCATCTATATTGGAAGTTCTGTGCAAAATTTGTCAAGATCTGTGGTGTAAAATTGGGCTCGCTATTCTTCGCAGAAAATTTTATAATTCAGCTTGCGATGTCGACATATTACATAGCATGTGCATAATACCAAACGCAACCAACGACTGAAGAAGCATGGAATCTGAAACATCGTTCTTATAAAATGTAATTACCCACAGTATTTAGTCGTTCTTAGCCATCATTGATGTTAAATGCAAAAGCAGTCTATAAGTAACTTCATTCTTCTTTTTAAAACCATCAGTAAGTATTCATTCTGTTGTTGTTTTGTTGATACAATCTGCACAATGGGCTTTCTGTGCTACTTCCACCGCGTGGAATCGAACCCCAGATTTTAGTGTTGTAAGTTTGTAAACTAGCCACTAACCGTCCAGAGATATTTTCGTTAGGAATTGTACTTTTATGGCTTGTAAGGTTGCCATATTTAGTAGTCTAAAAATAAATAAAATTTTATATTGTTATATGCATCTCATGTTAAAGGGTATTAAAATAGTTGTTTTAGTGTTTGAAAACATTACAATTCGGATTTTAACATGAGTATCTATGACTAACTGACGTTTGTTATTTTATTGTTAAATACTGTGCCATTTCTTTTTATCTACATCTGCCCAAATGATATTTTAAATGTTGTTGAGTTCTAATAAAAACTTCGAGCTATATTCTATCATCACAGTAGTTTCTACAACTCATATTACAGCACAACATAACGTTCGAGCGAAACAAACAGTTGACGATGGATACATCAAAACACATATAATTGAAATAAACATATTTTTCTGGCTGCTTCTTTCCATTATTAGAGAAGACAAATTTAATTATCTAACTGATTGTTAGACATATATTTTACATCTCATCAGTTAATAGTGTTGTCTATAGAACTTTCTACGTTTCATTGTTATCTGTTGTTCGAAACACATCCGGTCAGTTTACATAGTTAGTAGATACAAAGTATTGTAAATAATCATGGAAATACACAAGTGATACACATACAGGAATCATAAAAAATGACAGCTTGCAATTAAATAGAGAATTTATCATTGAATACATACCTAAAGCAGACAATATGAAATAAAGTAAATAAGTTATACAAAATACGAGTAAATACATCAGTACTCCTCATTTTATGGCATAATCAGTTTATCAACTTATGATTGTTGAATACTGTTCCAAACTTTGCACATTACTCTCCACAAATAAAACAAGTTGTTTGGTTGCCGTTTGAATCTCTCACTTTTAATATACGTCCATACATCTTATTAATATTCTTATCACGCATTTTTGCCTATCAAGCCATGGATGCTAGTGTGTTTCACTAATCTTTTTTTTTTTTTTCATTCCCGGGTATCATTTCTCAACATTTGATACAGGCTTCAGATCACAAGACAATGACTTTCTAGAAGATTAATCCTATTAATCCGTAATAGGTCTTATCCCTGAGTGAATAACGTGGTGGATAATCACCTGCTAGTATTGTTAGTAGTCAAAGTGACAAAAGATTTGTTTAGATCTCCAACATCATCAGCTGAGTTACAGCCCACATTCATATTTGTCTCCCAGCATGTTTCACTCTAGATGCTATACATTAACCATGTTATGGTCTCCAGCATCATTATTATTACCAAACAATTTAAATATCGAGAAATCTAAAAAATTCACACTTCTGTTTTCAGCTAGGTCATTGAGAAAATCATTACTGTAAATTTCTGTATCGTATAAAAAGCAGCTGTTGAGTCACTTAAACTTCACCTTTGAAGAGTTTCGGCTTTCTACCTTGATCACTTCTATCGTCAACAATACTATTTTATTCAGAGTTTTCATAAAGCTCCTAATCAAACATCAATGTTGGATCAATCCGTCAAAAGGAGTAAGTAGTTCACCAGCAAAACATTCCTTACGTTCCCTTTCTGGAAAGTGGAGTCATGAGTGCATTTACCACACTATAAAACATCAATGTTGGATCAATCCGTCAAAAGGAGTTAGTAGTTCACCAGCAAAACATTCCTTACGTTCCCTTTCTGGAAAGTGGAGTCATGAGTGCATTTGCCACACTATAAAACATCAATGTTGGATCAATCCGTCAAAAGGAGTTAGTAGTTCACCAGCAAAACATTCCTTACGTTCGCTTTCTGGAAAGTGGAGTCATGAGTGCATTTACCACACTATAGTATGGAAAGTGGAGTCATGAGTGCATTTACCACACTATAGTATGGAAAGTGGAGTCATGAGTGCATTTACCACACTACAGTATGACTGTCTGTACTTTTTGTAGACATTGTGGTTGGAAGATAGCTATTCGCAGTGTAAGCTAAGCTATCGATACGTCACTGTAATGTGGAGCAGTTCCTTTTCTTACAACAGAGGTGGAGAAATCTCATAATACGTGCACGTTATGCCTACAGTTAACCTTGTTTTCTGTTATTTGATATACATCTTATCAGTTAACTGTATTTTTTGTTGTTCAGTAAATATCTAATATTTTAACAGTTTTCTATTGACTAATATGTATCTCATTAGTGAAAAGTGGTCTCTGTTGACCGAAACACATCTCATCGGTTAACAGCATTACACACTGGTCAACATATATCTTGTCAGCTAACTGTAATATCTCATCTGCTCATCGATAATCAGTTAACAGTGTTTGTGTTGATTAATATCATCTTATCTGTCAGCAGTGTTGTCTGTTGATCGATCATCAGTTAATAGTGTTTAATGTTGATTAATATACATCTCACCAGTTAGCAGTGTTGTTTGTTGATCGATCATCAGTTAACAGTGTTTTATGTTGACTAATATGCATCTTACCAGTTAGTAGTGTTGTCTGTTGATCGATCATCAGTTAACAGTGTTTTATGTTGATTAATATACATCTCACCAGTTAGCAGTGTTTTATGTTGATTAATATACATCTCACCAGTTAGCAGTGTTGTTTGTTGATCGATCATCAGTTAACAGTGTTTTATGTTGATTAATATACATCTTACCAGTTAGTAGTGTTGTCTGTTGATCGATCATCAGTTAACAGTGTTTTATGTTGATTAATATACATCTCACCAGTTAGCAGTGTTGTTTGTTGATCGATCATCAGTTAACAGGATTTTATGTTGATTAATATACATCACACCAGTTAACAGTGTTGTTTGTTGATCGATCATCCGCTAACAGTGTCTTATGTTGATTAATATACATCTTACCAGTTAGCAGTGTTGTTTGTTGATCGATCACCAGTTAACAGTGTTGTCTCATTAGTTCCCAGTATTTTTTATTGATGTCTGATGTTCTAAGCAAATTTCATCATTTAACAATGCTTTCTTGAAAAATTGTTTGTTTGTTTTAGAGCAAAGCCAAATTGGACTATATACTGTATCCACCACGGGAAGTCGAACCCCAGATTTTAGCATTGTAAGTCCGTAAACATATCATTGTCCTAGCAGGGGACGTTTTGAAAAAAATAATGCTTCAACAATTAGCAAATAAATGGTCAAAGTCAAATCCTTCCCATGCCGAGATTGTATGTAGGATCCGGTGCTGAACTCAGACAAAAGCGTATAAGAATGATTACACATCTGCCACCATCCTTGTTATTTTAGAAGTAAGATGGGAACACAATAGAATATTAAGTAGGCTTTGGTATTATCTTGCCTGGTTCAGAGAGTATGATCTGCTTTATTTGCTCTGCTTTATGTTTTATAGCATAAAAATGCACACAAATGTCACATAAACTGATCTTCAAAGGTATGACCATAGTGGATATCCTTCTAGTAGGCGGTTCATTACCAAATAACGTTTGTTTTACCGAATTTTAAAGGTCATTTTTTATTCTAGTGGCAACTTAAATAGAAATACGTTTGCTAATAAGAATATTAATAGCCTCCAAACCATTGGTGTCAGCCGGAGCTTGTAAAGTTTAACAGATAGTATGTGGCTCACGATTCTTTAAAAATAAATTAGAATTTATCTAGTTCAAATCGTACCATGTGTAGGAAATTACAAAGTCTCACGTGTAATTTGACAACCAGTCAGAAAAGGGATTATCTCAGTCGTTTGTCTCTCGGTGGATCAGCGGTAAGTTCACGAACTTGCTACAATAAAATCCGGGGTTCGATTCCCCGCGATGGACGCAGCAGAGAGTACAATGAGGTTTTGCTTTAAAAACAAATAAACAAGCTCAAATGAAAGAAAAGCACAATTTTGGTTGTGGAAACTGTTCACAGTGAATGGCTTGAAGAGCATGATGTAGCGTGAAAAGTTACGTTTCTGTAGTAACGGTAGAGTAAAGAATAAGGAAGAAACAAGTGAACATTTGACCATGTTTGTGTTGTTCCGACAGCACAAACTGCTGGAAGTGTGGCGAAGTTGTTGTAATAGGATTTAGTACTTTGAATCTTTTAGAAGGGTAACAGCACTTAAAGTGTACGTGAACATGTTTTTTCATATATTTCTACTCACAACCTTGCGTTTCTATCCTCATTGACAAGGATTCATCCAAGATGATAATACAACTATCTATCTGGCATGATAGAGTAACATGATGATGAATTCAGCCTTCTCCAATGTGGAGAACAATCACTATAATTAATCTAATGATGAACCAGGTTTAGAACGAATTTTAACTTCAAATTCTCCATCACAATCCTCTATTGACAACTGTAAACAATGCGCATGTTATCTTCTCAAGAAATGGGCTACAATCGAATGAGACGTCTTCTGGAATGTTTTGAAGCCTATACTACACTGAATCTAGACTATTACCGTGGCTAAATATTGTCGCTATTTGGTACAGTTCCTAATGAAGAGGCCAGTCATTGTATAAAAATATCGCTGAAGTAGAGCAAAGAGTAACACATGTAGTGCATTTTTAACGCTACGATTACAATGGTAGTATTTTTATATTAGTTATGTTTTAACTAATTGAACGCTATGCCAGGACTGATTTAGCATGAACTACATGTAAGATCAGCTTTTAAATGTAGCTCATTAAATACTCTGTATAAAAGTAATTATAACGAAATGAAAAACAATACCAACAATCTTCCACATTATCTTTAAACTGAACATAAACGTGCAAAAATTATTTTTAACCATAAAAATTAGAATTAAAAACGATTATGATGTGTTTTTGTTTTTTATGTGGTGATGAAATATAAATTTCACCATGAATTAAAAGATTACTTTAATGATAAACACACAGTTTCAAAAACCTTAGAACTTTAACTTTATCTGAAAGATTTAAATCTGAAAATAATTGTATTATTCTGATATTTCATCTAGAAAGTTAATTTTATATAATTTACTTCTTTTCCAGATATTAAGAGAGCAATATTGGTGAAATATAAGTAAAATTAAAATAGAAGATAAAACGATCGTCTGTTCTTTTGCTCCTGTGTTGTTTTCGACAAATAGTGAAGATATTTTTCCTTTAGGAATTTAGTTTTCCTATATTTTAATAACTGTTAGAAAAACAAGATAATAAATGTAGATTTTACTCTAAAATTTCTTCTAATATATACTTTATGGTCTAATTGATACAATTTAAACTACACATTGGATGATAATGAAAACTTTAAAGTTTTTTATTGATTTCAGTCAGATGTTTGGAAAGCACTGTGTTTATCATTTAAGCATTGCCATGTTTTAAAATAGTCAGTACTTTTAATCAAATTATTAATCTTATTTTTCTTCATAAACACGAAAAATATATTAGTCAAACCTAATATTTTCTGTGTAACTTTCTCCATATTAAGAAACTACACATGATCAAAAATTTCAACTAATATTGGTAGTTCATGTTTTTCCGTTTATATCAGGACCTATCGTGGAACAGCAGCTATCATGCCGGATTAGGGATTTGCAGGTCCCGCGTTCGTGTCCCGTTACAGCAAGATAATAGTAATCGTGCTCCTTATCTGAATTATAAGGGTGATTGTTAAATCCCACTATTCAGTCAGACAAGAATAATCCAGAAGTTAGTGGAGTGTACTCTTAATTACCTGCCTTTCTTCTTGTCTATGAGTTTAAAATTAGAGACGGCTGATATAGAAAGTCCTTAAGTGGCGAATATCTGAAACAAACAAACAAAATCCGTCTTTATCGCATGTTTATACTCAGCATCTGAGGTAAAGGTATGGTTTGTTTTGAAATAAACATAAATATTTTGAGCTAACATAATATCTTTGTTCGGTTATATGATTTATTATCACTACCTTTCTATAGAACAGACAAGAAACTGATCGGCTACTGTAACATCTGTGTTGTGTTATACATTCCATCACCATATTTCTCTACAGGTCTACAGATTAGATACAAATTGTTTAAAAGCTCTAACTTCAGCTTTATAGAACTTCCAAGCGTAGACAACTTGAAAGATCAGTTCACTGTCCTATCCCCTGTGTGCCTTGTGTTTAAAAGGAAAGGTATGGAGTTACAATGTAACTATAGTTTGGACCACCTTCCAAACGAAGGATTTGTTCACGCAATTAAGAAATAAACCTTGATTGAATCCAATTCTTCACGTAGATCAAATAAGAACACCTCGTGGATTGACGTTTTAACTAAAAACAAACGTGGGTGCTTGTGCTTAATGGTCTACACTTATAGTTGTAGGCTGGATAATGTCTGCTGTCAGACAAATAAGAACAATTTCACCAATGTAAATGTGCAAGCATGAATAACAGTTATGTTAACGTAATAACAACATAAACAGGTTATTATTTACTACTTAACATCCGAGACAGAACAAGCTAAGAATCTCTTTCTCCGTTCTGGCACCGGCTGCTTTGTTCGGAAGAGTCACAAACTCTAAATGTTGCGGGATTCGCTCATTGCCAAAATATCGCATGCTTGATTTATGCGCTAGTTATATATGTCATATATGTTTTTTCAAGCAAAAAATAAAAAATAATTCTGGGATATATTTGCCTATTCTGTAAATGTGTTACAACATAGCACAAACTTAAAACTCACAACTACATAGTAAATTAAAGTCTCGCAAAGCGATGATATTACTATAAAGATCGTAGCTTTTAGAATTGTTCCAAATAAGAAAGAAAAACATTATATACAAGCTGTTTTACCCAGGCAGATTATTAGTGACCGTTGTCTGTGTTTTTTTGTAAACATCTAGGCTACGACTTTGGGAATATAATCAATTGTTACAGATTCAGAAATTGTGCAGACTTTAGAATGCTGCGCACTTGAACAGAGTATCTTAGTTATATTAAATTGTACAAAATGAATTTTCTATAACTGAAGAACTATATTAAGTAAAACCCACTAAGCTTAAATAATTTGAACAGTTAATTATTTTCTTGGTGGTAAGTATGATTTAAACAGTTATGTATTTTCTTGGTGGTAAGTATGATTTAAACAGTTATGTATTTTCTTGGTGGTAAGTATGATTTAAACAGTTATGTATTTTCTTGGTGGTAAGTATGATTTAAACAGTTATGTATTTTCTTGGTGGTAAGTATGATTTAAACAGTTATGTATTTTCTTGGTGGTAAGTATGATTTAAACAGTTATGTATTTTCTTGGTGGGAAGTATGATTTAAACAGTTACGTATTTTCTTGGTGGTAAGTATGATTTAAACAGTTGTGTATTTTGTTGTTGGTATGTATGATTTAAATAGTTACGTATTTTCTTGGTGGTAAGTATGATTTAAACAGTTGTGTATTTTGTTGTTGGTATCTATGATTTAAACAGTTACGTATTTTCTTGGTGGTAAGTATGATTTAAACAGTTATGTATTTTCTTGGTGGTAAGTATGATTTAAACAGTTATGTATTTTCTTGGTGGTAAGTATGATTTAAACAGTTACGTATTTTGTTGGTGGTAAGTATGATTTAAACAGTTACGTATTTTCTTGGTGGTAAGTATGATTTAAACAGTTGTGTATTTTGTTGTTGGTATGTATGATTTAAACAGTTACGTATTTTCTTGGTGGTAAGTATGTTTTATTATTCAGAATGTTTCACGATCTGTAGTAATGATAAGAGGATGAAGACCTAGATCTTAAATCGTTTTTCCACCACTGATCCGGTTCTGTATGATGACCCTTGTTATGAACTACGGCGTTGAGGATGTTATATTATAACAAACTTGAATATATAAATGATCAAGTCACATGATAAACATTGGTAATAAAAAACTAGTGAGATGCCACCAAAACTTTTTCGCTTTTATGAAGATTATGTAACAGCACTTTTTTACGCAAAATATTATAACACTCAAATCATAAGTATTTGTTCATATCGGGGATTTAGGATTTCCAAAACAGAAATATTCGAAGTCGTACACCACCCGAGGTAAGCACAATATGGCAAAATTGTAGCAGGTCAGAATCCACGAACGCAAAGGTCAGTAGCAATAGTTGTCCACATGTCCCCCCCCCCCAAAAAAAAAGAGTATGATAAAACCGACACAAGTCACGTGCACACAAGTTACTTCCACTTCATATTCGTTCAAACACGTCACATACTATAAGCAGCTGGATAATGAAGAAAGCCGGTCAAGTCGTCTGAAGCAGCGCCTTTAAATTTATGTGCGATCGGACTTTTTGAACCTGGTGCAAGGAAACCGTTGTCCTCGTACACTAAATTGATTTAGTAAAGGTGTAGTGAGGAAGGTTATGCTCTGAACTTAGCAACCTTAGTTTGGTTTGGTTTGAATTTCGCGCAAAGCTACACGAGAGCTATTTGCGTTAGCCGTCCCTAATTTAGCAATGAAAGACTAGAGGGAAGGCAGCTAGTAATCATCGTCCACTGTCAACTCTTGGGCTATTCTTATACCAACGAATAGTGTGATTGACCGTTATATAATAACGCCCCACGGCTTAAAGGGCGAACATGTTTGGAGGGACAGGAATTCAAACCTACGACTCAGATTACGAGTCAAGCGCCCTAATCGCCTGACCATATGCTGGGCCTAACAGCCTTTTGCAATATAATTTACTCTGCAGAGCTATTGGTCGTGATATGACGTAATGAAATAGACTGTATAAACGTGGCTAGGCTCCAAAATCATTTTAATACAATATATTCAACCTTATTTATTTGTTTGTAATAGAAGGGGTTTATGCGCAATACGCTGAAATCAACGTTGTCCCCGACACGTTTAGCAAAGTTCATCAGCTATGCACAGACAACGAAGACCAGGCTAGGACTTGTTTGAGCATTCCAGAATCACAAAATTTTATGGGATAGGTCAGCAAATTGTATATCGTGAATTCCTGTTTGAATTTATATACTGCAAAGGGACTGGCGTTTTAACCTGCACGTATGACTAGACACTTTGTCTTTATGTATGCATGTCATACAGGATTCAGTTTGTACAAGGATGGTATTTTCTCGCGATAATATGGTGCCAGTGAACACCTTTGCACTTTTATCGCTCTACGAGTATAAAAGTTACTGTTATATGTCTGTAGCCTATAACTCCATATGATCCTTCGAAACACTTTTCTAAAATGCTCTATGCCATTTTCGAAATGTTTTATCAGTGGCAAGACAATAATACATTGCCCTGACTTTTGTAGACACGTAAGTAGACACATACTTTGCCAATATACCTTCCCTATGTTACATTGTTTAACTTTTACCAATATGTGATTGGTGTATAGTATGTTTTCCTGCTACAATGACATACTTCCTTGTTTTGTCAATACTGTTCAGTATTCATTTTTTTAAGGCTATAACTTGTGCTTTGGTTTAATAATCATGGGACAGGAGAACTAGCATTACAAAGTTCTCTAATGAAACCTTCTAGAATGGGTCAATGTGAATCGCAAACCTTCACAATTCACTTGAGTTACATAACAAGAGTGCCAGAGCTTTTAACCTTTATATTCACAGCCATGGAGACGTCAAAGAGGAAAGTAATAGGATATGCAAATTATCAACACAGATCGTGAAGAACCCTCCGTATATCAGACAGTTGGATCTCTTAATACCGTCAAACATTGTGTAATGGTAACTTTACCATAACATATCATTAAATTTGTATCTGTTTTCAATACTAACTTTGGGCGTATAGATAAAACTGAAGTATGTTATGCGTTTATTAGTTACCTCCAACACAATGGGATTCTAATCGATGTGCAGATAGGCTCGGTTATGCCTACTGTCATGGCAAGCCTAATTTGTCCAATGTATATGTGTTGAAAGCAGTAGAAAAATATTTAGGTATATGCGTGCATATATTTAGATAGACTGGCAGTATGTACTAAATGGTTAACAAACATTTTTTTTAAAAAGCATTGGTATTAAAACGTCTGCTTTCCGTGCATCAGTAACTCATACTTAATTATTTATGATTAGCTTATTATGTCTGGATACAAACATGCAAAGGATCGAATAAAAATAGTTTGGATTGTTATATCTTAACACTTTTCATGCATACCTATATAGATCCACTATGTCTTTTTTTGGCTCAAACATGTAATGCAGCTTTAATCATTATGTGGTGTTTTAACTTGTCGTCAGAAAACCGGAAAAACGACTTTCCGAACAGTGAAAGAATATAATAAGTTAGTGTCAACATATCAAATAAGAAATATTTTTGACTTCAAAAAAAAAAAAGAAAAACACAAATAAGTTACAGTTGTCGTAGTTTACGTTAAAAAACAACATAATTTATTTTAACTACAACAATATTACAGTGATAATCCAACCATTATTAGTCTCAAAGTGGGTTCTTCGTCATCGAATTTGAATATTACAGTGAGTAATGAAGTAAGTTAGAAATTGTGGGTATAACTGCACGTGGTAAGAAGTGCTGCATCAAGTTAAAAATTGTAAATATAACTGCACGTGGTAAGAAGTTCTGCATCAAATTACAAGTTTTGAATATACCTGCACGTGGTAAGAAGTGCTGCATCAAGTTAAAAATTGTAAATATAACTGCACGTGGTAAAAAGTGCTGCATCAAGTTACAAGTTTTGAATAAAATTGCACGTGGTAAGAAGTTCTGCATCAAATTACAAGTTTTGAATATACCTGCACGTGGTAAGAAGTTCTGCATCAAGTTACAAATTTTGAATATAACTGCACGTGGTAAAAAGTTCTGCATCAAGTTACAAGTTTTGAATATACCTGCACGTGATAAGAAGTGCTGCATCAAGTTACAAGTTTTGAATAAAATTGCACGTGGTAAGAAGTGCTGCATCAAGTTACAAGTTTTGGATAAAACTGCACGTGGTAAGAAGTGCTGCATCAAGTTACAAGTTTTGAATAAAACTGCACGTGATAAGAAGTACTGCATCAAGTTACAAGTTTTGAATATACCTGCACGTGATAAGAAGTACTGCATCAAGTTACAAGTTTTGAATAAAATTGCACGTGCTAAGAAGTGCTACATCAAGTTACAAGTTTTGAATAAAACTGCACGTGGTAAGAAGTGCTGCATCAAGTTACAAGTTTTGAATAAAACTGCACGTGGTAAGAAGTGCTGCATTAAGTTACAAGTTTTGAATAAAACTGCACGTGGTAAGAAGTTCTGCATCAAGTTACAAGTTTTGAATAAAATTGCACGTGGTAAGAAGTACTGCATCAAATTACAAGTCTTGGATAAAACTGCACGTGATAAGAAGTACTGCATCAACTGCCGCAGGAAACGCGGTAATCATCTTAATGATACACCAGAAAACAATCGAGAGAGTATAAAAGAGAGAAAAATTTAAGACTGGGAAAAAGTGTAAGCCATTCACCTTGTTTGATAGTTGCAAAACAGTAACGTATTTTTATTGAGCCTCTACGGATGAAACAGTGTAAACTAAACATCCTTTAAATTAAACTATTATAAAAAAGCGTGGATATCATGTACGATGGTAAAATACTATTCATTTTACGAAAAGTTGTTTTTGTATAATGAATACTGTGACTTCTGATTCGTGTTTTAAGACATTGTATTGACATTGAGCTTCTTCTAGACAAGCACCGATCACGACGTTTCCATAGGTTACAGCTGAAAAGAGCGTGGTCTTTTTTTACTTTTTAACAGCATTTCGTGACCACCTTATTTATTGCGTAATTTCACTTCCTTTGAAAGCGTTTTAATTTGAATGATATAACAATTTCATCGACTTTTGTTAAATCTCTTTATTCGAAGCATAAGATATAATATTGAAAGAAGTTTGTACAACAACTTTCAGCTAAAAAGGTTTTTTGTTGAAATTGATTGTATGTATGTAGGTAAGCACAAAGCTACACAATGGACTATCTGTGCTCTGCCCACCACGGGGATCGAAACCCGGTTTCTAGCACTGTAAGTCCGCACATATACCGCTGTACCACTGGAAGACTTTTTGTTTAAATAAGTCAGCACTATAAACCGAATTTAAATTTAAAAACAAGCAACAAATAACTCGTAGTCTTATCAAAGATTGAAATAATAATATTCAATACACTACAACTTTTCTGTGCAATGCAACACAAAAATTTGCCCCACAAGTTTGTGTTTTTATGTTGTTAAGCGCAAAGCTACACAATGGGCTATATGTGGTATGATCGTCACAGACTTACCGCTGAGCCACTTGGAGGGGGGAGGGAGCTACACGTTTGCTTAACTCAGCATACACAATACTATTTAAAGCCTTAATTAAACGATTAAATAACAGTACTGCCTACAGATCTAAAATAAATCCGTCTAGTGTACAATGACAACGGTTCAAGGGCCTGATCGTACAGAAATCAATGGACGCTTCGTATGGAATAGTGAATAGTCGTTTAACTCACCAGGTTTGAGACGGTTGAACGGAAAGTATAAAACGACGCCTTATCTAGGTGAAACCATACCCTGTTGGCCTCGTTTTCAATGTCAAAAAACAGTTCGGATACATTTCGTTCGATCGGATTTTGCACTGATTTCTGTGTTCAGTATGATGTACTTAACCATATATATTAGAAAATTATGTTATATTTTTGGTATACTTTGTCACGTCAAAGTAAATATTTGTTATTACAACGTATCTACCGGAATCATGGATGTCTACAAAACATTACAGATTTTCAAAGTAATATTCCATCCAAGCATCTTTTTTAAGAGCCTTTTTATGAAGTTTTCACTTATCTTTTGAAAAAAAAAAACAAATAGATGAGGACACAAAACATGCACACATACAACTGAATTTCATAAATTTATAAAGTTCTAACAGAGAAATGATTTTATGAATGGTGAATATTTATATTCGGAAAATTACCTGAAACATTTCTAAAGTTCTGTTTTTTTTTGTTCAAAAACTTATGTGAATTATCTGCATCCTGGAGTGAGATGAATTATGAATTATCTGGAGAGAGATAGGTCCATTTTACCATAATTATTTTGTACGCATAAATCGTGAAAAGGTTTACAGTTTTCTACGTGGTCGACACGTCCTAGAAATTAAACATAAAACCTTTTTTTTCTATAAAAAAATTATAACTTCTCTCAAATATATTACCAAACTTGATTTTTAGTGGAAAAGAGATGGTCAAATTACCATTATCATCGTAATTCAGTCATAGACATATTTCACTTTACATAAATCATGTATATTCTATGTTCAGTTTATTAATATTATATATAAATTATATGTACTGTGCATAATTTATAAGTACTCTATATATCATATACATACCGTGCTTGTTTTAGTCGTTTTACTGTTACGTAGGTTATATGTACTACGCTTACTTTGGGCATATTATACACATAAAAATATACGCTATGCTTAATTCAAACGTGTCACATATGTAGATCACATACATGGTACGTTTAATATAAACGTATATGAAATATAAATACGCGCTCTGACAAATTAAGACATATTTTATATCAAATTCAATAATTCAAGTTAAGAAGTTATGATAACTTCAAGCACTGATGAAACTCTGATTTTTATTTACTTGACCCTTGAATGGTTATCTAAATTTGAATTTTTGTGTTCATTTTACAGAAATTAAGCTAGTAGTGTATTGTTTTCATTTGTACTATTTTTTTTAATGTTCTCTTGCAGGTTCTAAACTGTATGTTGATTGTATATTATTCATTTAGTTTGCATTTTATCCTTGAATAGTCGGGTTATTGTGCCCAGTTTTGTTAAAATATCTTAATGAATAAATATTTCATTTGTTGTGTCCAATTTTGATCCATATTACCCTAAATAACTGGCTAATTGATTGGCTGTGTCCAGTTTTGGTTTTATTCTATTCTCTATAACTGATTCGTTAGCTAAGTTTTGTTAACATTTCTTCCCTGAATAACTGGCTGATTAGTTGGTGTGTGTACTTTGGTTTTTGTGTACTTCTGTGCAGGCCTGGCATGGCCAGGTGGTTAGAGCGTTTGATTCGCAATCTACGGGTCGTGGGTTAGAATTCCCGTCACCGAACATGCTCGCCCTTTCAGCCGTGGAGGCGTTATATGTTAAATCCCACTATTCATTGGTAAAAGAGTAACCCAAGAGTTGGCGGTGGGTGGTGTTGACTATCTGGCCTCCCTTTATACTATCGCTGCTAGATTGTGGACGGTTCGCGCAGATAGTCCTCGAGTAGCTTTGCACGAACTTCCAAACAAATGAAACTTCTGTGGCTAGTTGTGTTCGTTCTTCATGGCATTTCTTTCCTGAATAGTTGGTTGTTTAACTCCATCCAGTATCGTTTTACTTTCCCGAAGGACTAGTTGTCTGCGTTCAGTTTTTATATAGGTCAATTCCTTCGTAACTGATAGGCTTGTTAAGTTTAATTTTGTTAGATTTTCTTCCGTGAATAACTAGTTGCTTTGGTTGTTTCCTTTTTAGCAGAATTTTTCTTTATAATTGAATGGTTGTATCCAGTTTTGAAATAGTTATTTCTACATAAATTGGCTGCCTCTGATTTGTTCGTGCTTCTTTATTGTTTTTGTCTTCATGTATTAACATTCCAATAACATTTTGCAAAATTGAAAAATTTCATATACTACAACATATTTGATAACTTTGCGTACAACAACAAACAAACAAAATATTCCAAAATCCTGCAAAATGCTGCTAAACGTACATCATATGGTTAACCATCCAAGTATGAGTTTCAAACACAGAACAGTCATTTTTAACATTGGAAATGATAAAGAATCTTTAAACCAATTAAAGAAACTAGAGATTCGAGAACAGGAATGTCCTAGACAAATCCGTTTCAAAATAGTTATCTTTGTCACGCAGAAGAGAAGTTTTAACCAATGATAACTGAAACTATTGTTGGATTACACGAAGTTGAATGCTACTGACATTTAATATTTTTAAATATTCTTTTACTTTAAACCAGTAGGTAAAGAAGGAAGAGTTGGTAAATTAAAAAAAGGAAATTATTGTACATAATCAACTGTTTGGTTAATAGAGGAGGAAGTGCTCCACGTCCTTGCTACAACACTGTTGCTGTTTCCATAAGGTTCTCAGCTGTATCCACCCTTTATCTTTCTTTTTCTTCTTCTTCTTTAGTTTGCCAAGTGATCAGGTCTAGGTGAGAAACGGCGATTATAAACAATGATACTTAAACATAGTCGTTAAAAAGAACAACTGAAACTAAATTGTAAGGGCCCAACCAAAGAGCTAGGTGTTGATCCAGTCTTTCTAGCTAGTAGCCTCTCGAAGCCCCATTTTACAAATACACTGCAGATAAGAAACTTACACTGCAGAAAATAAATAAGACGAAAATATTCGCCTATTAAAATTTAAATAAAGTTATCGAGGAAAGAAATCTTAGTTGTTACCTGGAATAATAGCGCAGATAATTTATCAAAAATCTTAAGTGTTTGTTTATTATGGTTTGTTTATACCATATTATGAAACTTAAAAAAAGCCTTCCAATAGATAACATTAGGCTCGTAAATTTAAGTTGTTGTTTGAAATTAAGCACAAAGTTACACAATGGGCTATCTGTGCTCTGCCCACCACAGGTATCGAAACCCGGTTTCTAGCGTTGTAAGTCCGTAGAAATACCGCTGTGCCACTGGGGGGGGGGGCAAATTTAAGTTACATTTAAATCCAAAGCTTCTTTGTGTTATCTCTATCCTTTGCAATGATTTACTATTAGAAGTACATCATTTTCCGAGAGCAAGTGATCATTTAAACCTTTTGATAAATGCTGTAGTTTTGAGCACATTCTCAAAACTAAGTTTGAGCAATCGAGAGACTTCACAAATTAAAACAATTGCTTTGTTCCCTATTTTCGAAATCACTAATTTGTATATCTGATTTTACAAATTCAACATGCGTTTTACATTTTAGCATACAGTTTTAAAAATGAAACATGTTTTAGATTTCGTGTCCATTTCCAATGGCCAATTATCGTCTTCTATAATAGACTTTCTATCTAACTTTCCTCTTTCTCTAAAGAGCAGGAAAAACTGTAAGTTTAATACATCCTTACTTTTATTTTTACATCACACTGAAAAACTTTCTATATATCTCTCTTTTCCTGTGAAAATAAGTTTATAAGTTCCCAAGTTCTTTCCAAGCCTGAAATGAAGTCAAGGAAAGTATTTACAACCCTTGACTATATTATTAACTATATTTTCAACTCTTGAAGCTTATATTATTACATTAAATTTTATAACATGTGTTGAATGAGTTAAAAACACTCAACTGCATTTCGGTACTTGCGGCATTTGAAAGTCTTCCTTTTCTATCTTAACTTTTCTAACTAAAATATTTTTGCATTTAAATATTGTTTTAACTAGAAAACGTTCTCTATCTGTCTATCTAAACAAACATTAACAGCGGCACAAAACGCTTTATATAATATCTCACTAGCTGGTATCTAAACAAACATTAATAGTTGCATAAAACGCCTTATCATACCAGCTAGTGAGATATTAGATAAAGGCGTTTTGTGCAACTGTTAATGTTTGTTTAGATACCAGCTAGTGAGATATTATTAAACAAACATTAACAGTTGCACAAAACGCCTTTATATAATATCTCACTAGCTGGACTCGAGTATAAAGAACTTTGACAGAGCCGTGAGCTGTAATCCTCAGGTGTGTCTGAACAGGACCTATTTTAATAACCTCTTTGGGTTATTACCTTTACTGAAAGCTAACAACTATAGAATTGTTTATTTCCTCAACACAGTTTTAATAACCAAGGCTGAATATTAAAATTAACCAAATTAGACACTAACCAGTATGAGCAAAAATAAATACTCGGCTGAAACATTTTGACACCTTTGATTAAGAAAGTAATCTATGTAATTATAAGGCGCTCTAGTGACTGCTAGCCCACCAAGGAATCAAATTACTATGTTTGAGAAATATTTATTGAATGTGAAAAACGGGGTGACGTATTCTTAATTGCTACACACTTTTAAAAAAACTAAAGTTTACGCAGTGTATTTCTTTAACGTGACAATCTTTTGATTCCCAAAGAAACCAGTACATATGTTAGAATAGTTTTCTTCTTAGAACTAACTTATTTTTGTTGAGAACACGTGGCTGTTAGAGACAATAGTCAATTCGTCATCCTCGACTCGCAGGTGTAGTTCATAGGAGTTTCTTAAGGTTTCAGCTTACCAGAATGTTTTCGAGGGCTTAAATAATTTATCTGATAAATCGTAAAAGCGTTATTTTTAACTAAGATAATTGTTTTATTGTCATACAAGGCAAATAATGGGTTTAGTAAAACTAATTTTATACAAATGCAAAATGATGGCTTATTTTAGATTATCTTGTTTTTGTTTTGCGCGTTAACAACTTTATTTTATGACTGATTAACTGTTATTTAATTAAAACACTATATAATGCATTAAGTAAAATATATTAGGGTTTATTTATGAGTTCTGGTTTTGATTACAAGTAACAAGAGAATAATGAATTGACTTGTTTTTTAACTTTATGTCATTTAACTGAGTCTCTTCATTTTCATATAAAAACTGAGTAATTAAATCAATGTTTTGATTCAGGTGCTTCGTTTGAAAACTGGGAGTTTGATTTACTTATTTTTTGAACTGTCGGAAATATCGTTAATAGCCCCAATGAGTAATCAATGTATTCTAATCGTTCTAAGCAAGAATGTTATATTAAATTATTTATTTTATTTATTAGATTAATTTTTAGTTCTGATCTACTAGATAACTTGCTTTGTCAGAAGTTAATGATAATGTTATATAAAACATTACAATTATTGAACCTTTAATCTACATAGTTGGAGCAGCGTGTCTCAATGGCTTCGCACTTTGGACTCGGATGGTTGCGAGTTCGGGACTTTACCCCACTTGTTCCAGTTTGCACAGCTGTATGACGGGGACCAGCTATTAGCTGAGGGTTAAACTGCGATGGACTGGCATCCTGTCCAGTGGAAATGAGTCACTATTCTCATTCGCTTGCGCCATTGGAACTTGCGTTCCAAAGCAGAAATAACAGATCGAGCGTATTCACAGAACGGCTAGTAAGCATGACAATGGTAACAGATCGAGCGTATTCACAGAACGGCTAGTAAGCATGACAATGGTAACAGATCGAGCGTATTCACAGAACGGCTAGTAAGCATGACAGTGGTAACAGATCGAGCATATTCACACAACGGCTAGTAAGCATGACAGTGGT
>NW_013665850.1:699036-722924 GCF_000517525.1 Limulus polyphemus | reverse complement strand
GTATTCACAGAACGGCTAGTAAGCATGACAATGGTAACCGATCGAGCGTATTCACAGAACGGCTAGTAAGCATGACAATGGTAACAGATCGAGCGTCTTCACAAGAACTGCTACTAGCCATGACAAACATACTCACAGAACGTCTACTATAAGGTATTATATATATGTGTGTGTATGTGTGTGTGTGTCTAAGGGTTTTTAGTCGGCTTTGTTGAATGAGAGCTTTCCTAGAGGACTACCTATCACTTTTTGTATCACCCTATATAATTTTCAACATGGTGAAGCACAGCCTGATTTTTCGTTTAATTATAGGGCTTAGAGAGAGATTGTGCGCATTTCGCCTGCCAGAAACAAAGTATACAAAAATGTAACTTTACTTTGTTGCTTCCACAAATTTGACACAGTATCTAGTCTAGTTTGACCTAAAATGTTGTGTCAGTCAATCGTTCCGTCTCAAGCACCAAACTGTCATTTACTGATACGTTCGTGTCACAAATATTTTGCTGTTCTATTTTTCTAAAAACCTGGTTTGACTTTTAGCCAACTTCGAATAAATATTTATCTTATCATATTGAAATGTTTGTTATGATTAGTAATTAACCAGTCTGCAGCCGTAAGATTGTTTAATTTTGTTATTTTCTTTAAACGTAAACGTGTCAAAGCTTTAAGATAGTATGAGATTGTGGAGCTTCTTTCATTAAATACTTTCACAATATTTCATGAAAAAAAGATGCGCAAAATGAAGAATGAAACAGATTGTAGTACACTAAAAAAAGAAAAAAAATATGATAAAAATAGAAATTTCATAGAATGCTAATATTAAATGTAACTTAAGTTAAATGATTAACTGTACTATTCTAGTAAATTTATTACATCATACTCCGAAATGTGACACTGGCATAAATTGTGCCATTGTGACTTTCTACTACCAACATAAATTAAAACCAGACAATTAACTCCACCATATATAGAGCTTTTCTATAATATTTTACCCTCTTTTGAAAAGATCTAAGTTTAATATCAACGTAGGTGGTTGAAAATCTCTAAACTTGGTATGGTGCGAGTGGTTGATTCGAACCTCACCTATGATACTAGACGAATGATGCGCTTTCTCTCTTTTTGCCTGGCTGAAGTAAAATTAACTGTTGGAAGTCATCAGATATTTGTTACTGGACAGTAGTGTTAGGCTTATTGTATTTTCAAACACTACATTCATTATCAGGTTCTTTAGGGGTTTTTCGGGAAAGAGTGTAGCCTGGTATGGTAGAAACACTCTCCTTTTACACTATGTCCCACTCTTCTTCCCGAAAACCTCTAAAGATCATAACAAAAATTGTATTGTTTAAATATAGAGTACGTTTAATACAATTATCTCGTGAAAAAATACTCAATTTTAATCAAACTTCGCCATCTTCGAAAAGGGCACAACAGTTATTAATAGTTATTAATTTATTTTGGCTTAGTGATTAAGGCACTCGACTACCAATCTGAGGATCGCTAGTTCGAATCCCGTTCACTGAACATGCCCTTCCTTTTAGCCGTGGGAGCGTTATAAAGTGAAGGTCAATTCCACTATTCATTGGAAAAAGAGTAACCCAAGAGTTGGCGATGGCTGGTGATGATTAGCTGTCTTCCCTCTAGTCTATCACTGCTAAATTAGATATGACTAGCACAGATAGCCCTCGTGTAGTTTTGCACAAAATTTCAAACAAACCGGACCAAACTGACTTCTTTTTTAGCAAGGGAACGTTTCCATTGTTTGAGGGCCAATTCTCACCAATCGCTACTAGTAACAAACACAAAAAACAAAAACACATTTCTCAAAGTATTTATGATTGTAGATATAAATGGATATGTAATATTAAAACTATGTTTCTGGGAAAATTGAAACAAAGCTACAAAACAATTTTCACCACACTCCTGCGTCGAAGTCTGGTTCACTATTCTCCGCATTATTTATGAACATATATACATAGGTCAAACAAGGAACCTAAAATTCAAAATGAATCCGCACCAATCAAGCGAGAATAAGTTCCACTAACTGTTACAATAAGTTCATCATTAGTAAATAAGCTTTTAACAATATGTTTCTTTTCTATTTTTCTCAAATTTCCCTTTGGCAACACTGTCGTTTAATTTGTTTGTTGTATGAATTATTTGATTAATAATAACTTGGTTAAATTATTACATAGCAGACGGAAGTTAATTTTATTTCCAAGTGCAGTCAAAAAAATAAAATAACTTAACCCTCTCACTACGGGCTCGGTTCCAGGAACCGACATCGTAACCATTTTGTGTTTGTCATATTTTTCATACTATAACTTTTAATACAGTAAGCGTATCTTTACGAAACTTTGCAGATTATCAGTAAACATTATAAGATTTTTGTATACAGAATTTTAGATTTTTTATCGAGTTTTAATAAATTTTAAGTAATGATTTCCTGTTTATATTTAATCTGTTGTTTTCACCGTTTTATCGCCGTATGGGTTTGGTCGATTCGACTGACCTCGTAATCACCATAAAAAATTACGAAATATATATAAATTACGCTTTTTTTTCGTTCTAGAATGACTAGAAAACACAAAACAGAACCATAAATGCTTAGTCTAAATAGCTTATGTCTCATAACAGTATACATCAATATACATCTATTATTTGTATTTTATTGACCTTTCAACCGTGTCTGACTAACATTACAGAAGTTGTAATGATGGGGCGTACGTTCACTGTTGTTAACGTATCCAATAATATAAAACTGGCCTTTACTAAGTGATCTATCTTGGCTTTGTTCTAGGAGACAAATATTTTGTAAAATACAGTGAAATTTCGGTTATAATACATATATATATATATATATAAATGTGTGTGTGTGTGTGTGTGTATTATTATTAATATTTACAAATAAGTTCTTAAATTTCAGCTATTTTTTTTAAAACATAGAACAATAAATAAAGAAGTATAGAAAACAATGATCTCTTCTATGTACGAACTTTCTACTCGTTTGCTGCTTGCCATAATTTGCTAAGCCTTGTCATATTTACCACGTGCAAAATGTAAATCAATATAATTTATTAGGTGTAATATATGTATTTTAAAATAACAAAAAATCATAAATTACTAAATAAATACAATAGAATTCCACTATAATTTTTCAGACTTAGTAAGTAAGGTGTATTTGGGTCTAAACAAATATGATTTTTCGAGATCCATAATATCTTACCTTACTGCTTTGGTTCTAATATGAAAATAAAAGGTTCCCCGTATTAACATTGAAAATACCACGTGGGGGACATTCTGAGTTTTCGACTGGTTATACACACGTCATGGGTCGAAGTAGGGGTATGTAAGCATGTCTTTCGAAAAATGGAAGAGGTGGGTGGGGCCACCTTGGTTGATTCACTAAATATAATAATATCTCAGACAATAAAAAAGATAGGTGGTTCATATCGTATATTCTAGCTTTTCAATATCGGTAATTTGAGTTTCTAATTCGTGAAGAACTATAGATTTTGTATTTGAACTTAACAAACATCTAATTTTAACCAAAGCTGCATTCAACATACCACGTGACATATATTTACATTTAAACTAAGAAAATAACTATGTACAATACTAATATTTGAATTATAATTTACAATTTGATACCAAACTTATTGACATACATTCATAAAATTTTGAATGTAAGTCTACAAATGTGATCACACGTTCTTTGATCCTTGACCATAGGAAGATCTGGTTCTGTTATATTTATTTCGATGAAGATTTAATTTTTTTAAAGAAAACTATTGAAAAGACATCTACATAAATCAATTGCTTTCCCTAAATCTTTCAAAAGTATTGGATTGATGCTTACAGATTAGTTCCAAACGCATGATCTGTCTACACAGGTTATCTTGATAAAATCATTGCCCAAGACCTTCTGAAAATTGTGAAGTTTTTATACCTCAGCTGAATCCATGCTTTATACAGTTCCACTGTACCTTTAAAAAGCCTGATGCTTCACAGTTATAGACAAGATACTATAACATTTAATTTTTTGGTATTTTTAACTTATGAAGTGTTAATCAAATAGTGTGTTTTAAAATAGTCAGAGCAGACATGATTAAGCTTAAAAAGAGTTTCTGATATATGATAATCGTCGTATAAGAAAAATAGTTTAGGTGTTTTCTATTTATCTATTGATTTATTTTCTTCACCTAAACGTGAATTCCAGTGAAGAAAAGATGATGTAGAAGCCTAATTTATGTCTTTTTACTCGCTGCTCCTGTAGTAGCAGACTAGTTTCGCAGAATATACGGCTCATTAGTGTTACTTGGAAGAGTGAAGCAAATTAATAAAATAGGTTTCATATAGTGGTGAAATGTTAGAAATTTGTTTGGTTTAGATGTGTCCGGGTTTATCAGTGGTGAGTAAAGAACTATTAGTAAGTTTACTAGGGTTTATATATATCATTGAGAGTATTGAAAGAGAGGCATATCTTATATAGAGAGCTTGCTTTCGTTCTCTCCTTTGCTATGTACAGAATGACAATGACAAAAAGTAATAAAAAATAACACTGAATAAGTGTCGTTTAACAAGACGTTAAAGTGTTTACTGATTCCAAAGACAAACGAAGAACATTGTTAGAGGGGGCAACTTTTTTTTTCTTCTTTTCTCTTTAAGCTGTTTTTATTGACTTCTGTATTTAGAAATAAATTAAACAATTCAGTAAATACCTAAATATTTTTGTTGTCTTTCAAAATTTATAGTGCATACTGAAAGGATTTACACATTTTGGCAAAAAAAAACTACTTTCATACTCTAAGTAATTATAAAATATCTTTATTTTAACCAACGTTTCACTTTTGCAACGTCTTTGGGGTTAGTTTTATGTACTAACCCTGAAGAAGTTGCAAAAGTGAAACGTTTGTTAAAATAAAAACTTCTTTTATAGTTATCTGGAGTAGAAAAATCGTTTTTTTTTTCTAACCCTTTTATTGCAAAATACCAAACAGCTTGTGAAACGATGTGGCTATTATTTTTTCAAATAAAGACTCGCGTTTAATGAAATTTGAGACCTATTAAGATTGATATAATAGTGTAAAAGAAATTAAAATGGACAATGAAAATAATTAGAATGATGTATTTTACCACAATAGTAACATTTATTACGTAGCCTAGCGGTTGGGTACTGTATAGTGAACCTGCGAGTGCAGAGTTCGCATTCCGTTTCCACTAAAAGAAAAAAATCGCGCTTTGTGCTGTAGGTGCGTTATAAGAGTGACGGTTAAAGCCTATTATTCGGTAAAACAAGAGCAGCCAAAGTGTTGGGAGCGGATACTGTTAATTATCTATCTTTCCTCTCATCTATCAGTTGAAAATTAGGGATGGCTAGAGCAGAAAGACATTGAGTAGCTTTACGCGAATATCTGAAAGAAAAACAATATATGAATTCATTTGAAACAGCCATTTGCAACGCAAAAATTTTTTTTCAGAATATTTTCAAAACATTATTATTTCTTAGAAAATAATGCACATATTTTATTTGCAAGATTAATATTGATAAAAAAATCTTCGTCATCTCCCTATTTGAGAGATATTGTTATGTAACTAATGCTTGTATAAGTTGTGAGTTTCAACATTCTTTAGAATAGTGAATCGGCTGCCTTTACCTCAAACATCATCCAACAAATTTCAAGAAGCATTTTATCTTCATAAAATGTTTTATCAATCGTTTTTTTTTCAAAACACACTCGAATAATTTGTGCACTATTGTTCAGATATTGCTACAGATTAGATTCAGTGTTTGTTTAGTTGTGAAGAATTTTTTACCTAGTATATTTATGGTTTACGTTATACAGCCAGAATGAGAGAAGGCCTACTTTATAATTTTGACTTTCATGACATGGTGTGCCAGATTTTCAACCTCAAAGAACAGGGCAGATTAGGCAAATTCTTATAGTTAATCTAAGAAGACCTAGTGTAGAATATTTTAAATAAGCCCTTACATCTGAACACAACTTTGACTGGAATTGACATTAATGCTTTCCAGTCCTTGTTGACTTAGGTTAGACTAGCTTCAACAAGATCAGTAAAACTTTGTTTTATTTATTATTAAAAGACTGATAATTAACATATCTGTTGAAATATAGAACACTGAAAACATTAATGTCAATACCACTTAAAGCTGTGTTCAGATTTAAGGATTGGAAAACATGAATGTTTGTTTTGAATTACGCGCATAGCTACACGAGGGCTATCTGCGTTAGCCGTCCATAATCTAGCAGTGTAAAACTAGAGGGAAAGCAGCTAGTCATCACCACCCACCGCCAACTCTTGTTCCACTCTTTTACCAACGAATAGTGGGATTGACCGTCACATTATAACGCCTCACCGGTTGAAAGGGCGAGCATGTTTGGTGGGACGAGGATTGGAACCTGCGACCCTCACATTGGGAGTCGAGCACCCTAACCACCTAGCCATGCCGGGCACAACATTAATGTCAATCCCACTTAAATCTTTGTTCAAATGTAAGGACTGGAAAGAATTAATTCAATCCCAGTTAAAGCTATGTTGAGAATGTTGCTTGATATAATGTTCAGATCAATCGAACTTAACTTTATGATTATCCTGCTATCCTTTAGTGTTTTTACTAAACAACTAGGACTTTGATATAGATAAACTTTAGGATAATGATCTTTAATCTAATGCCTTTCGATATGTATCAAGATAAATACTTATTTCTAAAATTATAGAACTAGAAGTCTTAACACGAATAACATTATTATTGATATGGATTCTTGCTAGATAGTAAGAATATTGTCCTTTGTGAAATGTACCTGTGCTACTTTTGTTTATTTCTTGAAACAAAGACTCCATATTTTGTTTCGTCCATCTTCATATATTGAGAAATATATTTCTACCAATGTAGTATATTACCTTAAGAAGTAAATATCTGTTTTACTAGAAGAGTGGGAAATAACAGTTAGGCTGCAAAAGCACTTATTCTGAAGTATTCATCTCTTGCCGAAGTACCTGGCTCGTGTCTATGAATTTCGGCTTGAGAAGGTTTATTAAGTTATATATTTATATATACGTATATATATGCATTCCGCACGTATTATATATAACATACCCTATTAGTTCAAACAGATTAATACAACAGTTAGTATATTTGTAGCTATTTTTATTATAAAATATGATATAATTATTCCCCTATTATTCTAAATACCTCAGATAAAACGAAAGTGAACATGTTTCTATAATAGAGGTTTTTCTGACGTCTGAACCCTTTAATGCTTGTAGAATAATAAGCATTAAAAGAGATGTTCATCTTTCTTTCTCCCGAAAAAAAAACGATCAAAAACAAAAATATAAAAATAAATATGAACCATTGTTTTCTTCATTCTTTTAAACTATAATTGTTTCATTCAGTATATTTTTATTCTTATAATTTACTTGTTTACGTTTCTTAGGGATTAGGTTTTAAGAAGGTAATCAGATCTGGCTGCTCCACACAACAATTAGCTAGACTTATAGATTCTGTTAAGACGAAGCTGCGAGCTTTTGCTGTACGGAAGTTCTTACATCAAATTTTAAGTGAATAAATTCCAACGTTTTCTTTGTTTGCTTGTTTTTTGAATTTCGCGCAAAGCTACACGAGAGCTATCTGCGCTAGTCGTCCCTAATTTAGCAGTGTAAGACTAGAGGGAAGGCAGCTAGTCATCACCACCCACCGCCAACTCTTGGGCTACTCTTTTACCAACGAATAGTGGGATTGACCGTCACATTATAACGCCCCACGGCTGAAAGGGAGAGCATGTTTGGTGTGACGGGGATTCGAACCCGCGACCCTCTGATTGCGAGTCGAGTGCCGTAACCACCTGGCCATGCCGGGCCTCCAACGTTTTGTTGAAACTTGTACACGTTTACAGGCAAGCTATTAATTCAAATAAATTAAAAAAAATAACTTTCTCTAGAATAAGTATAAATAAAATCAGTTTAAAAATATTTCTCAAACTGATGTTTAACGTTTTGGTAAGTTTGTGTAAATGACGTTACAGTCATAAAGAGAAATTAAATGAAGCTGGAATGATAAAGAAATATGTTAATAGTTTTTTAATCGTAGAATTAGAAAACTGAAAGTAAAGTATGATGATAAACAAACCATTTATTTAAGAGGTGTTATAAAATTAGGTGTAAGGAATATCGATTGGGGTTGGGACAGGTCAGAAAGCGGCCGCATTTTGATAAGTTCATAAGAAAATAAGAGATCACTCTAAGTCGTTTGGAAATTATTGGAGGAAACGGTTGTTTTTCTTGTTTAGCCGCTGTGGAGAATAAGGAACCACTATGATTATGATACTTTGTAATCCAATACAAGTGAAGCAGGTGTGTTTCGCGTTTAATTAGACAAAAAGAACAAAAACAAAACTGAAGATGTGAGAGCGATCAAAGAAACCGACTTAGAGGCCAACGAAGAAATATTATGTTGCCAATAAGGAACAAAACATTGTTCTAAATCTATGTGTTGTTGATTATTATAATAATTTGTTTGTTTGTAGTTATGCACAAAGCTACACAATGGGCTCTGCCCACCACAGGTATCGAAACCCGGTTTCTAGCGTTGTAAGTCCGCAGACATACCGCTGTGCCACTGGGGGGCTATTATGATAAACAACAATTTGTTGTGTATATTTGTATTAGTGAACTTCTACTAGGAATAAGCACAACCCAAATAAAGTTGAAGGGAAAACGAAGTGCAAGTATAACACCATCATAACAAATGGAGCAAACTAAAACAATGTTTTTTTTTATCTCTTGCAAAATGTATATGTATTATATTTTTTCTTTGCCAATACTATAACATCTGCCACATGATGTAGCCCAGTATCTTTTAGGGCTGAGCCTAGGATGGTAAACAGGAGGGTCATTCCTGAAACTGGTGATTTAGGGTTATTTCGAAAGATCTCGATGAATGAAGCTCGGTACAACTTCTAAAACAAGAAAATAAACTGAATATTAATGAAAGTATGAATTGATGAAATCTATATGGATTATGGATTATACTATAGTGATACCAAACTGGGCATTATGCCATCCTTCTTATATTTACTATTCATTGCAGAAATGATATTTTTAATCTGAGAATCGCTAGGGAAATCATCTTGTAATGCGTCGTGCATCTGCTTCAACTTCAACACTGCATCTTTGGGTTTTAATGTGTCGTTAGTTTCACAAAATATTAAAACTTTTTGAAGATAACGATACTACAGTCTTTTTTATGTTTCACTGTCAATGCAGTAAATAAATGACGAATCTTCGATCCATCTCGTATGTCAAATCGATGGGGATATATTTGAATAAGTTTTTCCCTCATCCAACCTGGAACCACAGTTTAGCTTAATCGCTACAATTAAACCAACATATCTGGAACATTTCAAACATTTTCATTTCTATATCGTTTTACTTTATATTTACAAGTTAACTTCTCCATATTGACTCTCATGGTCTCCAGTCAAGTCACGGGTCCAGTAATTGGTCTGATCCAGCAACAGACACTTTCATAATGCACTCAAAGCTGAAAATGTGGTGGGTGGTTATCTGACTTGAACCTTTGACTTTTGATTCGTAACCCAGCACACAAAAATCATAAAACACCAAAACGTCATATCCAGATACGTACACTTATAATAACAGAAGAAACCGTAACTCCTACTTGGGTTATAGAAAATACAAAAATAATAAGACACTGTAACATAATATCACACTAGGGCACAAATAATAACAGTCGAAACATTAACTCGTACTTGTATTATAGAACATACAAACATCCCATGACACTGTAACATCATACCATGATTGGGACCCAAAGAATGACACGATACACTATAACATTTACATAGTTTTAAAAGATACAGAAATGATTAGACACTAAGAACAACACAAGAAATTGCAAAACCTTCTTGGACTATAGAAGATTCAGAAATCACAAGACTCTGTAACATTATACCCAGAAGAAGCCAGAAAGAATATCAGAAAGCCATAACTCCTAATTGGAATATAGAGCATTAAGAAGTCGTAAGGCACTGTAATATCATATCCAGATTAGGATACAGAGAATTAAAAAAAACCGAAACCTCCATTTGGGTTATAAAGGATACAGAAATCAAAAGGCACTATAATATCATACCCCGACTAGGACACATAGAATAAAAGAAGAAACTGTAACTCCTACTTAGGTTGTAGAAGATACAGAAATCACAAGACAATGTAATATCATATCAAGACAAGCAATGAAGAGAAACACAATAATCTGTAACTCTGACCTGCACTATATGGGATACATAAATCACAACACACTGTAACATGATATCCAGACCATTAAAGAAAGAAGAAGTGTAAACATATTTTAAGTAAAGGAATTATGAACTATAAATGGGAGCACCAAAAAGTAAGGAAACAAAGTCGGAATGGGTGGGATAACACTTCAACACTAGGTGGTTTTAACGCAATGCAATCTTTGATAGACTTGAATTGAGTTTTATCGGTAGCTAATCCTTTCTAAATACTCAACAAATTAAAAAAATTAAAAAATCAGGAGTTTTGATAATATTCTGTTGGCCCATCTCTTACCAGTCAGATAGTTATAATGTCTCCCATAAGCAATGTATGTCTATTGGAGCTTCCTGTCTGACTTCCGATATCAAACAACCCCTATGATGTCATGCATTTCGATTGTGTCACGTAATTTGATTACATACATGCATTTGTATTTGGTTGCTGAAAAAATTTATAACAGAGAAATTTAGCTATATACACCTTTCATTTAGCTTGAGCAATTACTAAGTTATAAAAAGCACATGAAGCAAGGATGGGCCGAACGGTGGCCAGACCTACTTTGAAGTTTCACTGTGTCAAAAACTACCAAGTGTTGTAATGTTACCCTCCCATTCCTACCGAGTTTCCTTATTTTTCGGTGCTCCCATTCCCACTTCCTATATTTTATTTAATTTTTTTTTCCTTGTTTATATTGAATCTCTCGGTAC
Source organism: Limulus polyphemus (assembly GCF_000517525.1). Taxonomy (NCBI): domain Eukaryota; kingdom Metazoa; phylum Arthropoda; class Merostomata; order Xiphosura; family Limulidae; genus Limulus; species Limulus polyphemus. Next base: position 711,894 of record NW_013665850.1, on the reverse strand, counting down.
AGTGCTATCGATGAATTCTGTCTACTTGCTAGCTATTTGTCTGAATGTACTAAGACTACTGTAGTTACAGAATATTAAATAAAGTACATGTTTTCAAATATCCTGAGAACACTACCTTGAAGTAAAAATATTTCATCGACAAAATATTGAAGTATCATCATTACAGGATTGATAGATATGAATGAGAATAATCATTACTGCCTGTATCAATGTACATGTTCACTGTCATTCTTGCAATGATCAACGTAATGCATTATCATTACTGTATGATAATATACATCATGATTATTGCGTCAATTAATATAAATACCGATAGCATTTCAGCTGTATTAAAGGCTTCTCTGTTGAGATTTTTAGCAATTTCAAGTACAAAACGTAATTATTCTAATCGTAATTTTAGTCCTGTTTTCAGTGTGAGTGTTAAAACTAAATATTGTAAAAAAATGATGATCTCTGAATGTTCTTTGGAATATTGCTTCTATTTCATACTTCGCCCCTTTAGCAGGATTTTCACCCTACATAGAAATAATTTGTTTAAGAACATTACTTAGAATCTACTATTCGTGACGATTTGGAAACTCACCAAATACGGAGTTTTGATGAATATAAGATATGCTTGCTTAAAAATAATAAGATATCATTTTGGAATAAAGTAGCATTTTTTTCATATATTCTTATTCACGTGTTTTTAAAAATGGATAATAATACTAATTTAAATGGAAAATAGTCCAAAAGATGATTATGCAATGCGATTGATGATATGTTTTCTTTCGTTGGCTCTGATGCATCGGGCTAGTTGTTTTGTATTTCAAGAGCAAACACTTCAAAAAACGTATTCCAACTGTAGCAATGTAGTCAACTCAATGATAGAACGCGACGTCTTTGGTTTCTGAAACTAAGGCTCACCTGTAAGTCCAATCGAATCAAGTTTTCGCCTGTCAGAGTCAGAGATTGGGTCCATTCAGTTCTTAATGACATATAAATTACAGGGTGTGTCAACCTACGCAACCGTAAGAGGGTTTTAGAAATATAATTATTTACACATAATAACAGGTGCCTAGACAACTTAGAAACAACCCATATTGTCCCAACAAAAATACGTCTAGCTGTCATAGAAGCTTTAAAAGATATGTCATGTTTGTAGCAGTTGTCTGTTTCAGATATTTGCGAAAAGCTACACAAGGTCTAGCTTTACTATCTGTCCCTAGTTTAAAACTGATAAATTATAGAGAAAGTACCTATTCAACAGCATCCGTCACCAACTGTTTGTTTATAACTTTAACTCAGTAGCGAGATTTGACCGTCACTCTTAACGCACCCACGACCCCAAATTGCTAAAAGTTAGTTTACGTCAATGGGACCCGAACCATGAACATCAGATTCAATGCCGAACAACGTAACCACTAGACCACCGTAACTTTTCTATTATTATATCTCTAATCTGCATCTCCATTAGCTCGCCCATAATTCTGTCTGTCTGTCTGTTAGACCATCTGACCATGTGAATATGTCCTTGTGTCTATTTTTGTCCTTCTATTTCTAATAGAAATTTCAACTAAAGAAATAATATTCAATAAATTAAAAAAACAGTAATGAAAATGAATTAAAGAACAATTTAAATTTAACAAATGGAATATCAATAAACATGAATTATAATAAAAAATGATATATTTTAACCAACAACTAATAACATAGATTTAAGATGTGCTCATAAAAATAAGTAATATTAATAAATCTTATGAATTCAAAATGGTCACGTCCCCCTGTCGGCCAGTAGTAACTTTACTGACTTACAAAGTTAAGATCCAGAGCGCATATAGCTTTGGGCTAAAGAATAACAACAATTGGTCAACATATTAGGCCTAATTATGAAGTATATTCCATAACTGCTTTCTAAAATATTAGTTATATACTATTTTTTATCAACCTTTCACTGTCTAGTATTGTTTCTAAACAACTTTATATAACAATATTAATTTTCACAAATCAATATCGACATTGTAATTAAATAAAGTAACATATGCATAGTTTTGCCAAGTATGCCAAATTATATTTAACGAAAACAACATACAAACCTTAAATGTTTCTGAACACAAAAATATTCAAGATATTTAAAGTACAATGTAGTTTTCTGAGAACTGTGGTGTTGTGAAATTGTACATATCATTGAACTAGTTGTGATATGCCAAGAAGCCATTGTTGGTCGGTTGTACGTCGCTCTTGGTTTATAATGATGTTGTCTAAGTAAGACAAAGAATTTATCTTTCATTAATAGTTTACGACAATTATATAGTGGTTCATAGAATGGCTCTGAGTTTTTCAAGTACAAACGTTTAGCTCATAGCTCTGTCATCTTTTAACCGACTTGAGATCTAATTACAGTTTTGGACTAAGGAGGTCAAACCCTTTTGATTGATGTATTTGACCATGCCCAAGGTCTCATAGATTAATTTACTCTAACCCTGCCTAAAATGATTTTAATTTGAGGGTAAGGTGGTAAAGATCCTGATGAGTAATAAAATGGAATCGGGTATTGCTGGCGCACACTTGGTATTGCTGGCGCACAAAGATATTGCTAATAAAAATGAAACAAAAAAGGTTTCGTACATTAATTTACTCTAGTCCCGCCTAAAAGGATTTCAAATGCCGCGGCTATTGATGATTCCCTCTTGTTTTATCCAAGTATAATCCTGCCTAAAATAATTTCAATTTGAGGGTAAGGTTGTGGAGATCCTGATGAGTAATAAAATGGAATTGGGTATATGAGTGCCCCACATTTGGTATTGCTGGCGCACAAAACATAGCTGGTAAGAAGGAAAAAAAAAACGTATCATACATTAATTTACTCTAATACCGCCTAAAAGAATTTAAAATGCCGCGGCTATTGAGGCTTTCCCTCTTGTTTTATCCTAGTTTTCTGTGTTTGTGAGTTTATTTTTCTTAGTGTAGATAAAATAATCGAAGAACTACAGAATAAGTTGAATAAAATTGCATATCATTCAAACTCTTCAATTAGACTTTTGAAACTATATTGAGTAAGTCACTTAACTAAAAAGTGATTAAAGTGTTTTGAGGAATATAAATAGTAGTTATCCCCTTACTTCAGATACTGGACGCCGATTGACTACCTCAGGCGATAGGGGGCGGAAAGAGGGTAGGGATAATGACGTCCTCGAAGTGGCCTCAGAGAGGGCGGCTGCGAAGGCGTGATGGCATCATAGTTCCTGTATTTCATACTGTTTCTAAAGTCAGAGCTACTATAGGCGGAAGGTGCTACTAAGGGCAGTGTTTCTATAGGAAGATTATGTTTCTATGGTTAGTGCTGCTACAGCAGATGATGTTACTACAGGTGGATAGTTCAATACGATGATGATTTCATCGTAGGGTGTCTCAACATGTGATTACGTCACCCACATTGTAGTTTTCACTTCTATATTTAATTATATGTTCTAAAACGCTACAAGTAAATCTATTACTTCAACCCTAATGTATATTTAGCCTAACTCACAACAGTTGATGATTTGTCAACCTTCTATTAAGAGAGACAGATGATAATTACTATTATACGTTCATTGGTTGGTTGGTTGGTTATTTTTTTAGCAAAGTCACATTGGGCTATCTGCTGTGTTCACTGTGGGGAATCGAACCTAAGATTTAAGCATTGCATGTCTATAAACTTACCGCTCTTCCACTAGGGAGTACATATTCATTAATAATATATAAATATCATACACGTATCTACACTATACTTAATATTGAAACTAATTGTTTTAACATAAAAAAATGTCCAATTCATAAATAATAATCAAATTAACTGTAACGTAATAACGTCACAGACATTGGTTTTCTACATAAGTTCAAAATAGTAGATTAGCCTTTAGTGATAAATTAGACCCCATGAACTGATTATTCACATTTCTATTAATTGTGTTTAAACACTTGATACAAGTCTTCATATGGAGCTTCTTATAAAAACTCGTTTTTCGTCATAGCCCAACTTGATACAAGTTTTCATATGGAGCTTAAAAACTCGTTTTTCGTCATAGCCCAATATGTTTTAAGGAGATATCGTTAATATGCATAAGTAAAATCACAAACTCTAAATAAGACACGTTTCACACATACTGAAACGTAAAGGTTCAGAAAATTTCAAATATTAGATAGGGGATTATGATCTTTGATCAACTTTTCAGAGTTACAGCTAATCATTCATAGTAAACTTCCAAGAAAGATCAGACTAAGATTAATGATGGTGTTTATTGTAGATATTAGAAAATAATTTTTTTCATCAGCAGATGTGCAATCAGATCTTTCTCCATCGTCTGGACGAATCCTCATTTCAAAAATATCAATCCGATTTCTCAGTTTACCTTCAGCCCAATGTAATAACTGTGGTATATCCACATATTCTAGCATGGGATTAGACAACTAGAATAAATTTCCATAAACAAAACATAAGGGAAATTCCCCAAAATGATTCGAACTAATATGATCATAGAACATTTACTCATTTAGAAACTGTATAAAATATATCATGCACTTGAAATAAATAACTAAATTGACTATATCGTCGTGCTGGACATTAGATCTTTTAAACATCCTCTCCTATTGCTTAAACCCGACAGAATAAAATATCAATAGCCTTGAAAGTAAGTTCAAATTTTGCATTAATTAAAAATAGTAGACAATTAGTATATCTTTCAGGAATAAAGGTTTCAAACATATGAACATTGGTTTAATTATTTGTTCACAAATGAGAAATTCTATTTCCATATATATTTTGCATTTTCAGAACGGTTATTCTTACACTTAGATATCTTGAATTTGAAATGTTTATATGATATATTATATTTTACTCTTTCTCGCCAGCATCATCAGCCCCCCCCCCCAGTGGCCCAGCGGTATGTCTATGGACTTACACGCTAGAAACCGGGTTTCGATACCCGTGGTGGGCAGAGCACAGATAGCCCATTGTGTAGCTTTGTGCTTAACAAACATCATCAGCCCATTTCTCTCATAATCATAACATTAAATATGATCTATCTATGATCGATTAAATTTTACTTGTTCCTTTTACTACTTATGATATCTACGTGAAGAAGCACCTGATTCATCTCATGCCTCTCCTCTTGGGAACAACCGTTACATCACTTTATCAACTTACGAAAATAATTTGAATACCCATATTCCACCGTTCAAGGACTTTGGACAAAGAAAACTATATCCAACCAAAGATGGTATCATTTTTTCTTCAACAGAATGGAATGAATTTAAACAATGGATCCCAACCATTTATGTTGCTGCATAGAGCAAGACTGAAGAACATTTTATCTTAGAAGAATGGAATTGTGTAATTCGTGTTGTGTGTGTCAATAATATTCCCTCTATTCATTATATAGTGTACTAATTACTAGTATTTTGAATTTATGTAAAATCTGAACTTACTTTCAAGGCTATTGATATTTTATTCTGTCGGGCTTAAGCAATAGAAGAGGAGGTTCAAAAGATCTAAGCACGACGGGATAGTCAATTTAGTTATGGATTTCAAGTGCGTGATATATTTTATACAGTTTCTAATTGAAGAAACGTTTTATGATCATATTAGCTCAAATCACTTTAGGGAATGTCCCTTATGTTTCATTCATGGTGATACATTCTGGAACTTTTGGATATACCACAGATATTATTACATTGGGCTCTATATATCGTGAGAAATCGGCATCATCTTTTCGAAATGAGGATTCGTCCAGAAGATGGAGAAAGCTAGCATTACACATATCATCTCTACTGATGAAGAACGTTTCTTACTTACAATACTTACAATAAACCCCATCATTAATCTATTATCTTATCTTTCTTGCAAGTTCATTATGAATGGTTAGCTACAACTCTGAACAGTTGATATAAGATCCTAATCCCTATCTAATACTTGAAGTTTTGTAAAAATTTCAGTATGTGTGAAACGTATATTATTTAGAGTTTGTGATTTTACTAACGTATATTAACGTTATCTGCTTAAAACACATTGGGCTTTGATGAAACAGAGTTTTATATAGGAAACTGTATATGAATACTTGCATCAGGTGTTTAAACACAATTATTAAAACAGTGAATAATCAGTTCATGGGGTCTAATTTATCACTAAAGGCTAATCTACTATTTTGAACTTATGTAGAAAACCAACGTCTGTGACGTTATAACTTACAGTTAATTTGATTATTATTTATGAATTGGACATTTTTTATGTTAAAACAATTAGTTTCAATATTAAGTATAGTGTAGATACGTGTATGATATTTATATCTTATTAATGAATAAATACTCCCTAGTGGAAGAGCGATACGTTTATAGACATGCAATGCTTAAATCTTAGGTTCGATTCCCCACAGTGGACACAGCAGACAACCCAATGTGACTTTGCTAAAACAAAATAACCAACCAATGAATGTATAATTATAAATAACAACATATTCTATATATTATAGTTGATTTGTTCAACTTTTGTTTTCATAAAGTTTTCTTTCTTCCATGTTGAACTTTCAATCTTCTCAACTTCCTCTCATAATAAGAGGTAGACATATCATCAACTGTGATGAGTCACACTAAATATGATTAAATAAGTTCCCACACCACAGATGGAAACTGAAATGCTATTAGTTTTAATTTTTACAGTATTAACAGTTAAGCATAACTATTTATGTAGATCCTTTGAAACTTAGAATATATACAATATATTAACTACAGAAATGAAAATTATAGAACAAATGAACTAGGAATAGGCGCTTTATATATAAAACGTCATGAAATGAAAAAGTATGCCATGCAAATTAGATATAGAAGCTAAAACTATTATTATATATATTACAGTATGTCAGATGTGTACTAAATCAATACTTAAATCATAAAAAACACAATTGGCTATGGAATAATAATGTAACTATCTCTTTCAACTAATGGTTTTCTTTATAAAAATGAAACATTAGATGTGATAATACTTTTTAAGACAGATAATTATATGATATATCAATTTTAAAAGCAAAAACTACAGAAGTGATGAATTAGAGGAGTATTTCATACATACATAGCGATAATTAATTTAAAAGTGTGTAAAATGAATTATTGGCTATGCTATAATATCTGCCTCATTTGAATAATGGATAAATTAACATAGTATCCGTGATTGAATTTTTTAAATGGCATATGTAACACAAATTATCAGCCTTGTTGTAATATTTGTCTCTTTAAACAATGGTTTTACTGGTACAGTATTTAAAACGTTTGTGACACATATAATTTAATTATTAACAGAAAACACAATCACTTATGCAAAGTGTCTCGTTTAAATAATAGTTTTTTTTGCAACTTTAGGACATATAAGTAAATATAGACTAAAATGTTCAAGATGTATGTTCAAAATATAATTAATACTTAAATATACAATTGTCTTGCAGATTTACTTATTAAAACGAAACAATAGATGTGGTATGCAGTTTGATGACCTCATAGTCCTACAATAACACTGTCATTAGTCCGCCTATTGTACCTTAGTAACACCATCCGCCCCTAGGAATATGCTTTCTAGTGATTCACAATATGATATCCCTTCCCCTAGTAACGTGCCTTCTGGTGCCACCTCGTATAACTATGACTCCTAGCAATGATCCCCTAGCAACATACCCTCTGATGCCTCTTCATAAGGCTTTGTTTAGACACGTTGATATCTATTGATCTACATGACTCTCTCGCGAAATATCTGCCCGCTCATAATAGATAACCTAGCCCATCCTCTTAGAAACACACCCTTTGGTATACCACTTCATGAATGTCGTCGTCGCTACCCCTCCCCTTATCATCTGAGGCAGTCAATCATCAGATTGCTTTGCAAATACCGCACTAATTACTAAAATAATTAGCAAGTCACTTATATTTTACACATGTTACTCTGTGCGATTTATTACACTATACAACTGAAAGCTGCAATTGTTCTAGAACAAATTCAGAGAAAAACAGTTTTATGTAATCTACACATTATTACTGGCCATCATAAGATGTCTATGAAGGCAGATTCACATACAATACAAAAAATCATGCAATTGTGGCTGGTCCAGTTGCTTAGAAATATCATTTTAAGCTATTCTCTCCAAATGACAGTCCTGTATGACTATTTTCAGCATTCAAAACTTTAACTTTATAAAATTTTTCTTGAATGGTTATGTTATTAATGTTTTTTTTTCAACATGGTATTAGTTAGTATAAGAAATAATCGAAGATGTTGTTTAATTTATTTTTTCAGGAGTGAAATCGCACCAGATATTTAAACTAGCATTCTTGTAATAAGTCTAGTTTTTACGATGGGGTAAACAACTACATCTTACCATTTAACTGCTTCTTCACATGCAAGCTGTTTTTTAACCTAGTATTGCAACTTTTTTGTATAACTTTAGGTTCTAAATTCATATGTCAGTGACCACTTATATTATCCATTAGAGCATCAAAAACCAGGGTTTATGAATTTCACACAGTGTATTTCATATCATGTTGTATTCTCGTTATGGAATAGTTAACACATGCATAAGTCAACTCCAAAAACGAAGATTAGAAAAAATGATTTAGTAAGCTTTCAATAATGATATTTAAAGAAAAACAAAAAAACACCATCGCGCAGATTATATCGCACAGATTATATTGCACAGATTATATTGCACAGATTATATCGCACAGATTATATCGCACAGATTATATTGCACAGATTATATCGCACAGATTATATTGCACAGATTATATCGCACAGATAATATCGCACAGATTATACTGCACAGATTATATTGCACAGATTATATCGCACAGATAATATCGCACAGATTATATTGCACAGATTATATAGCACAGATTATATCGCACAGATAATATCGCACATATTATATTGCACAGATTATATTGCACAGATTATATCGCACAGATTATATCGCAACATAGCAAATTACTCTTTATTCTTCTCTGAACTTGTACAGTTTAGAGGTCGTGTGAAATGAAAATAAACAGATCAAAAATGTACTTGAAAGAAAAACTATAAAATTTAAACTAAACAAACCTGAATTTCACACAGTCGAAAATGAACAAAGGTAAAAAGCACGAGTGTTTTCAAGGTTTATCCAGATCTTTGGAAATCAAATTTGAGCGAATTTCAAAACCATGAAAACTCAACTAGAGAGCATCATAATCTCTGCCATTTCTTTATCTTCCTACCATCCAGATGGTTATGAACAGCAACAGACCAATGAAAAAACAGAAACATTCGGGGTTGGCAACAGTTATAAAGGGGACAAATCTTAAGGTCATGTTTTAGAAAAACAGTAACAGCCAAAGCGATATCATAGGTAATGATCTGAGATCTGAAATATAATTTTAATGTTAAATGATAAGAGGGTACGTGTACAATATCACACAAAACTATCTTGCCCCAGTGATGACCAATAACGTTTTAAATTATTTCAAATGTATCATTTCAAATATATATGTCTATTCTCAAAGAGTAGAAATTATTTATGGATTGACTGGTTGTTTATTATAAACCTATGGATTTCATATGTAAAGGTGAGTTATGAACCTTACTATTTCTTATACAGGCTATAGGTTATCGAACATTCTGTTTGCAAACTTTGGGTTATCTGTCTTAGTACTTTGTGTATAATAGTACTGACTTTCTAGTTTATAATTTTTTTCAACTTTTGTATGTGTTTCTAAACACTCATTGTCTATAAAAGTTTATTCTTGACTGCTTTGACCAGTACATTAATATTACAACGTTTTTCCTAGTGATCACCAATTTCAGACTATATCTCTGATTACATGTTATTGTTTACCATTCTGGTATATTTAGCCTGGTTTCTCCATGTAAATATAGAAAGATAATCCTCTAATTGTATTCATATAACTGGTGGAAACTAGAGAAGTTTTCTTTGTGTCTGTGTATTAGTTTTGCTAGTCAACTGGTTAGGCAGCTCAGTTCCAGTTTTAATAAACCCTCTGATGTAGGGTATCATCTTTCTTGGAGATTATTGCAGTGTTTTGTGCTAAATAAAGAGTATGGGTCCTAATTCAATTCTTGTATATTAATTGTTATCTGTATTAGTAGAGCAAACAGTGAAATAAAGAGTTTTCGTTTATTACACTTTGATTATTAGAGTCAGTCTCATGTTTTCAAACAGGTGCAACACTTTCACATTGTTAAGCCACAGGACAATTCCCACTTTTTTTCAATCAAGTATATTGTCTATCAGCTATATTGTTAGTATCCTCTTGTACTGTCGGAGCTGACTTACCCCAAGGTATCTAGGTTAAGAAAAATGCCATATATGTACAAGCTATTTTTATTCACTTTAGTATTTCGCATCCAGGGTCTGACACAACTAACAAGAGACATAAAACTAGAGTTTTTGTCTTGAATTTAGCTAATGGTAAAGAAAATTAGGTAAATTGTGTGCTATTGGAGCCAAATTTTTAAGCTGTTGAAAGTAAAATTATTAGACTTAACATGATGTTTAAGATGCTCGTGTTTAATAAAAAAAATTAAAATTCTGATTCTAAAATCAAAACAAAATATGGTCATTATATAGAAGTTCAGAAGTCATTAAGAAGGAGTTTTCCAAGTAAAGAGATCAAAACGACAATATAAACTGTGTTAGATGTAAAAGAAAGGTTACTAAATTACTGTCATATTTGAATTTTCGCTGAAACATTATCTATCATTATTTATTAACGCTTCAAATAAACTTCGAAATTGCAAAAAATACCCAAACAATTTCCGTTATATTTGTGAAAAGTATATTACAGTTTCACAGGTGAAAAATATCCCACACAATGTAAAGGTAGCTGACTACCACTATTTTGGGTGTAAAATCGGTGTCCACAAAAACAACATTGGGCTCCATATGTGTGTTGTAGTTTTTCACAACTGGCTTTACACAATGGCTAAATAAGAAGCGAGCAAGTATGCCATTTCCTGTTTCTATGATATGACGTGAGCCCAAATATCATCTAACTGACTGTTATTTTTCCATGATTAATGATTGTGGATATTGCATCTGCAATGAAACCAGTACCTCATTGGGATGGTATTCCAGTGCCGCATCCACTAGCGGATTGGGAAACAGAAGAAGTATCTTGCAAAGAAGACAATTAATCATCTTCATCCTCTTCATCTAGTAATTATGTTCCTGTGGCACCTCAACATAAACTGCCTCATTTGATCATACAAGAAGATCTAAATGATCTGATTCGTGACTTGTTTCTATCAAAGCAGCATGGTTTACAGCAATGGAATTTATTAGCTCCAGGAATATGAGTTTTAATTTACCAAAGTTGCCATCAAAGTCTTGTATCTTAATGCAGCATACAAGATACTTTGTGTTTCTGTACAAATATTGATGTACTAATGGAAGAATTAGGTACTGAACACTATCCTCAAGAATGGAATTTTTTTATCAACTCAACTAAAGCTAGTCTGAAAGCTGTACTTTTTGCACAATGGGGACGATAAGCCATCGATTCCTGTTGTTCATGCTGTTAACGCGAATGCAACTTATCAAAACATGCAGATTTTATATTCTTAAATGCAATTTTCAATGACTAAAAAAACACTCTCACTTATAGCACCTTAAGAACACAATCCGCCTTTGTAAAACACACACAACACCTCTAGTAAGGCCATCCGCCTATAGAACCTTAATAACACCATCCGTTTTTGTAAAACATATGTAAGAGAAAACTATAAAGTGACATGTGTAAAATGAAATATTTTGTCAAGAACAATAAAAATCATAGTTATATGGATAAAGAAATAGCATATTTAAACCATAAAGCCAAGCTAGTGAAACAGTAAAATTGTATGTTAAACCATTGCATGATAGTTAGAGATGTTATTACGAAAAATGCATGATTAGATATAGAAGCGACAGCTCTAGAAATAACAAAAATTATGTCATTCAAGTTGAATATTGAAACGGTGATAATACGAACTTTTTCTTCTAAATTATTCAGCACAATAATTGTTGAAAAGGATAACAAAATATGAAGTCTAGTCATTTTAAAATTTTCAGTTTCAATTTAAAATTTTCAAAAATTGTGGAATTCCACAACATCAGTAACGCAATGATATTGATATTATTCATCATTACATAACCCTGGAGTTGGTAAACCACAAAATACATGGAATGCGATATGTATTGATATTTTGCTTATATATTTATCATTAAAATTCCATCCAATGACTAGCTTTTTAAACTTTAAAAACCGGATTCGTGGTGGTCACAGCACAGATAGCCTATCGTGTAGCTTTGTGTTTAACAACAAACAAACATCAACACTTGTTTGATTGGTTTTTTGGTTCAGAGCAAAGCCAGGTAGGCTATCTGACGTGCCCACTGTAAAGACTGAATCGAACTCCAAATATCAGCGTTGTAAGTCTGTAAACCTACCACTGTTTCACTGGGGGAATTGACATTTGGAGTAAGCAATTCATGATATTGCCATCGAGAGTATTTCTCACTTCCTACTTTTACAGGCCTGCGATGGTTTTATTCTAATGAATTTTGTTTTTAATTTTCTACAGCAATTCCTGTACGCTGAATCCGAAAATGATATCCCTTTATCTCCATCACGTATACCTTTTTCACAAAACGTCATAACGCAATACATAAAAGAAAGACCACGACATGTAGTTTTAAGACCAAAAGACATAGATTTCATTAAAAAACAGGATGAATGAAGATTCATATTCGTTTGACATCAATGTTCTTCCCTTTTCTTTAGTTTGTTGTGTATTTGTTAACAAACATAATAATAAAAACTCTTTATTGA
>NW_013665850.1:686013-698197 GCF_000517525.1 Limulus polyphemus | reverse complement strand
ATATAGTATATAATACTTCATATATAACATAACATATAATACATAATACTTCATTTATAACATAACATATAATACATAATACTTCATTTATAACATAACATATAATACATAATACTTCATATATAACATAACACGTGAATTATAAAAGAAGGCATTTTGGCATGTTTAATTTCCCTTGCCATTTAAAAAAGTGGAAAGAACAAGTGCTATTAGGTATTATTACTAGAAGGCCCTTGAAGGGGTTATTGGAGGGTGGAGAATCTGTACCAAGGCCAGTGCCAAACCCCTCAAGTATATAAAAATAGTGTGTGCGTTTTTTAAAGCAAAGCCACATGGAGCTATCCTCTGTGTCTACCGAGGGGAATCGAATCCCTGATTTTAGCGTTGTAAATCCGTAAACTGACCGCTCTCCCACTTGGTGAATATAATAGTAGTAGAAGTAATAATAATATTAAAGTTATATTATTTACAATGGGTTTTTGGTAATAAAAATAATACAATAGATATACAATAGTAAATAATAATAAAGAAAAAAATTAGAAGCTGCTGCTACCGCCTGATTACTTTTCTGTGGTAGTTGGTAGGGATTAGGGATATAACCATGTTGCGACGGGTCTTCATAACTGAAAGAGAAGAGACTGTACTAAACTTATCTAGAATTTAAATAAAATATAATTGCTTAATGTTATCAAATAGGTAAAAAATCGGGGGAATTACCTTAACAGCTAGGGTTCTAATCAATCCTTTTATATAACTCGATTTGATTGTTTTAAACCTCACTACCACATAATCTATATCTGGAATAACATAAAGGATGGCATGAAAAGCTAAACAGTTGCTTTATTTAAAGTCTGAAGTTGTTTCATTTTTGAAAAGTGAAGGTATTTTGATGGAATTATTTGAAATAATCCACCATAAAAATCCAGAAAATAAACATTGGATTAGTTTTTTTATATATATAAACTGAATTTAAATCGCGAAACAAAGTCCTTTTATTTTTTATTGCTTTTTTTTGACGAATTATCACAGAATGATTATTAGATCGAAAATAAAAAGAGCAAAACTGGTGTTTAAAAATAGACAAAATGATATACTTTATATCTCAAAATTCAAATAACTTTTTTCTTGTTTCTCTCAATCATTATACATATATTAGCATCTTTCAGAGACGATTCAGTCTTTTCTGGAAAACGAAAAACGACATGGCATGACAGTTTACGTCAGTGCCATGGTGATAATCTGTTCAAATATGTTGAAGTGAGTCAGTTATAATAATTAAAATAATATCTTGAGATTCTTCTATTAGTATTTATTTCGAATTACGTAGCTTTGATAAATTTAATGATACCTAGAAACTACGTTAAATATGTTTCTAAAGTACTTCAGAGGTATTGAGAGATGAACAAAGTCACAATTAGAGAGATTATAGGAAAATCTGTCAGAGTATAAACAGAAATTAACTTCCGATTAGAAAATATGGTGCCAGGATTAATAGAAGTGAATTCTCCAGGCTGTCAATCAACTCCTTTAGGTTATCTTTTCTTTACGGTGATTCTGTAGAATGAAAAAATGGAAGGAGAACAGATTCTTTGTTTTTCATTAAAGTTGAATTGTTTTCAAACCAGTTTAGTTATAACCAAATCACCATAAAGATAAGATAGAACAGAGTTAAGAACAGTAAGAGGTAGTGTCTTATTAATCAACTCCTTAACCATTTCTTCATTGTTTTATGGATTTTCATTCTTTCTCTTTAATGTTATTTGGTTATCATTCCTCGTATTCAAGCGACTTTTTTTGTTTTAAATTGTTGTAATTTCCTTTGTTTCTGGTTTTCATTGACCTTTGACAATTTTTATTTTATTTTTCTAAGACATTCTGCTTGTTTTTGTGATTTTACTTAGTTATGTTTTTAACCTCTTTTCACATATCGTAAATATATTTTTACAATCTAAACCTTTTTTATGATTTTGCCATGTAGTGGGGTATATAAAATATTTCATGAGAATTGTGTCACAGATATCTAATATAATTTTATGGTTAAACTTGTGTGAAAAGAAATTGTCCCATGTTCAAATAACTTTCCTTCCAAATCCTATCTCTGTAATTTATTTTCCTTAAAGACAACGTGAAACCTCAAGCCCATGATATGTCATGAACATCTGAAGGATTTCAATTTAGTTGATTCAAAATTGGTTGATTTACTGGATAAAACTTTGAAATAATACACATTTGACACTTCGGGAAAAATTGATTCATTTACATCTGTGTTTTAACAAGTGTGTGATGGGTTTGAACTATCTTCATTAGTAGATGAAAAAAAGGAAGAAAACTTAAATTTTCCTTATTATGCTTTTACAAGCTGATAATAAGAGGCAACAATTATAATATTTTAAAATTATTCTACATAAAAAGAGAATGTTGAAATAAGTCAGCTAACAATACCTTTGAAAATGAACGCACGTGGTACGTCGAAACTAGTCGGGTAATTAGCTTAGTATTTTTGTATACTTGTGTTGTTTTTCTTACTTAATTTGTGCTTATAAAGCTGTTAACCTTTATAACACAACAAGTTAGCCACAATAGTTGTTGTTTTTTATTTTATGTACTTCCTTCGTACGTGAGCGTTATCCCTCACTATTTGTAGATCACAAGGAGGCGATCTAGTTTTAAACTGTGGTTTGACCACTTCTATACTTTTATGTACTGCATTGTCAATAGCACGTAAAATGTTTAACGATTTACAACGATGGTGAGATCCACTTTTCGTTCTATCTAAACGAGTTGTCATAAAATTGAACATTCCTTTACAGCTTATCTTTTCCTAACAGAATATGTCATTCGTTAATATTTAAAAATCCTTGTGTTATTATTCTGATTCCATGCTTCTTATGTATACAGTAAAGTTTATATTATTATACTCCCTAAACCTGCATAATTTTTTTTTTCAAATTATGGTTTTGGCTTAATGAAATCAACAAATGGCTTCGGAATCGTAAAGAGCCGGATCTAATATTGAATTGTTCAACTTTAGTATGGTTATTCTTAGAAAAATAAGATACTTAATTGGTAATTAAATGTTTCGAACAAACAAAAAATTACAAACCATTCTAGTAATTCTCTTTGTGATGTAGATAAAATCAACATTTCTTTGTCTATAGTTTTATTTTGCAGAATTATTTATCTTATGAATTGTATAAACCATAAAATAGTGTAATTCATTTGAAACTATGGATGTTGTTTCATAGCAAATGTTTCAATCAGCACATTTAATGCAACTCTTTACAAATGAGCAAAGCTTTGGAAAGTATAACAAATTTAGAGTCAGAAAAAAATATAGTTAGAAATGTACACTGCGAGATATATATATCATTATACGTATCACACAAATAATGCTTCAGAACTTTATTAGAAGGGATATTTGAAATCACGTTGGATGAGAGAATCTTCATGCATAAGCCCGTAGTCGTTAAGCTTAACGTTTTTGGGATAAAGTAACTTCAACTCCCTCAATTAACCAAACTTACAAAAATTTACAAGCTATATATGTCTCAAAATCAGTAACTTGAAGCTGCAGAACTATAGTAGTTAAAATAAAATTTATACAACAATCTCTATATTTACTTTAAACATCTTGTGGTGTTTTCTCAGGAATACACCTATTAATTCTAAAGCCAAAAAAACAGAACATTTATATAATTAACAACATTTTTCTGATAGAAAATTAATATTTAGGTCAATTTAATAAAGTATCATGCAATTGGTGCACGTGGTTAAAAAATATTGGAAACAAATCGCGAAATTGTAATATATTTATTTACTGTGTATGGGAAGGAACTTTTTGAGAGTTTCTGTATTATGTTTTAAAATTTATTCAGATTTGTTGCTGTTAACAGAATAGTTTTAGAACGTAAAGCACAACATTTGTGTTGTACCCAGGAATAAAGAAATAAAGTTTAAAGCACAACATTTGTGTTGTACCCAGGAATAAAGAAATAAAGTTTAAAGCACAACATTTGTGTTGTACCCAGGAATAAAGAAATAAAGTTTAAAGCACAACATTTGTGTTGTACCAAGAAATAAGGAAATCAAGTTTAAAGCACAAAGCTGGTAGGATAGCTATATCAATAAATAAATATATATATATAAACGAAGTGTCGGTTAGTTAGTCAGTCGGTAACGCTCAATTTCTCTAAATTTCGTGAGTTACACGAATCCAATTCCACGTTTTCTCCTGCAATACTTCTTCTTTTGATTGCTCTTTCCCATTTTAGTTGAATTTAATCGCTAACATAGACGTAAATAGCTCCTAAATGTCGGCGTTTTTTCTGCTATATGAAAGCCTGTCATGAAGGGAATTCACAGGATCAGATTAGGCATGGCGTTATGTGTGTGGTTGAAATACACTCTTCTTTTCCTTGAAAAATCCCTAGGAACTGAATGATGAATGTAGTGTTAAAAACATAATATGTTTAATACTAAAGTCTTATGGCAAGTACAACATCGGACAATTCTATGTGTTATTCGATAAAACTAAAGTTAAAATTTGAAACGCAGTACTACATTAAACTTCAAACATTCTATCACTTTACCTCTCTGTAAGTGGTTTCTCGTATTGTATGTGGAAATTATGAGCTTCAACTTAAAACAAAGAATTAGCAGACTCTTTTAGAAAACAATGAATGTTTTGGTATTTCTAGACCAGGTTTGAGTGGTGTACGTTCTATGTTTCTATATACCTGAATGATAGATGACTGTAAAAATTAATTATGTAATGAGTCGAATTAAGTATCTAAACTTACAAAAACGAAACTTGAAGAATTATCAGATGCTTTGGTATTATTAGTCCACACGGATCTGGTTATAAACTCAAAATATGTTAATATACAACGCCATTAACTCTTCTGTACCATGGCGTGCGCCATTATTAGTTTGAATCGTAAAATTAATAGCTGCTGATTTCTTTATTGTGCTTGAAACAATTGGTTTATTTAACTTGCATTGTTACCAATGTCAACTTGTCTTTAATGAACAAAACATCGATCCCGTTTACGTTAATCAATTTTAAGCAAGTTTGTTTTTATAAAGAGATTATGAACATTTACAAGGCTTTTCTGTGTATTGTTCAGTAGTAGAGAGATTAAGAACTCCTGTAAGAAATACATAATTAGCCTCGAGGCTGAGGTAGTCCGCGAAGGATTTATCCTGTAGAACAAGACACATTCTAGCGTTAACCAATTACGTGTAGAAGAAAGTCCACGTTTACATTAACAGCCATTGTGGAAATAAATAGGTTATCGTTACAAAAGCAGGTAGAAATATTTTATAGACAGAGATAGTTCTATACACGAAAAGTGTTTATTAAAATAATCAAATATGCAATGAAAAATTGCTAATTACCTTTCTTCGCTAAAAAGTCAATTTCAGTTTTATTTAAGTAGTTGTATTTAGAAATAAACGTGTTCTAATTAGAAGTGGTATTAACACGTAAAAGCGTTTTGTTGGATAATATGATTAAGGTATTCTATTTACGTAATTCGATTTACCTGTAAAATGTTTTATTTAAAAAACTAGATCTGCACATAATTTTGTTTACTTAGATAACTGAATATCTGATCAACTAGAATTTTTAGGTCTACTTTATAATATACCATTTTCAGACTAACTTGTTATAGAAGTTAAAATTCCTCGCAATTTTCTTTCCCTGTATTTTTGTAATAACAGAAAGTGACGTTAAACACATAAAAGAACAGTTTACTTTTAGATGAATCCTGGAATCAAAGTCTGTAATTTGACTAGCAGAATTATCATATTTTTTATAACACATCCACTCGTAACAATTCACATGTCAATGGCTTACCATTCATTATACAGTCTACTTGGGGGGGGGGGGGGATATTTAGTACTAGAAGAAACCTACAAAACATTTGCAGTCAAATTAATACATCTTTATTGCTTCTTTAAATACAGGATTTCTGGAATAATACAAATGTATTCTAATCGCAGACACCGAAATCTATAAGTCCACTTGTCTTATGCCTAACATTAGTTAAGCCTTTATAATTAGATACGGTATATATTCGATAAAGATATAAATGAACACCATACATTGAGTTCGTTTTTTGCTTTAGTTTAGTTAGGGCTAACCCTTACTGTACTTAATACTATCAGTAAATGAACTTATAATGTTATTCCACGACTTAATAGACCTTTTTAAAACTTTGATAGGCTTTTGATATGTTGTTTCACAAAATGTCTATTAAAGTATATTTACATCCGTTGACATGACGTGCGTGCTAATTCGCATTAAGATAGTAATATGCGCTCGCATTTTTAGGAGATACAATAACTGAATATTATTTTAATGGATAAATGTTGGAGTTATAAATCTTTAAATGTTGCAAAATAAAAAGAAAATATAGAGTTTACCTTCGTTTTCACGTGGCATTCATAGATGAGTGGAAATTCTGTAACAGATTGACAGTAAGCATCTAAACTGATAAAAACAAAACCTGAATAACTACCAGGAGCTTTTACAAAACAAGGAATTTCTTGGTATTTCTAGATCAGTTCTTCGTGGTATAAAATAGCTATATTTTACAAACTGTTTGGGTTTTGCTTCTTAATCAGGGATTTGTAGCTATGGGTTGGACTAAACGTCGGCTTTGATAGATGATGTTCTTCCCACTTCCATTTGGTTTCTGATAACTAGCAGATCGGGACGCTGATAATAGAGAAACCCTCACTATGAGGATAGTTTAAGTACTGTTCCATTACCCTGCCTCATACACCCTACTACCCTGAGAGGATTTTATTACTCTTTGCCTAATTAAAGTCGTGAGTTCTTAGATGATTGTATAAACGAACTAATCGTTCTCTTGATTTGGATCGTTCAACATCTTGTTGATATTGAAACAGTGAAACATTCAGTTGTTCAAACCTTAGAATATCATACAAACATCCTACCCAGATTGTGTTTTATTTTTTACTAAGGTCTTTGGCCTTCCAAATGACGTGAGTCGCTGAATATGTGCAACTGTAACTCTTAAAAAAATCACATTAGAGCTTCGATAGTTACATCTGGGGATTAAATTATTATCATTACAATAGCAGGTAGAAATATTTTGTAGACAGAGATAGTTCTACACACGAAAAGTGTTTATTAAAATATTCAGATGCATAAACATTCAGATACACAAAATCAAAGATTCACAAACTTACAGACACATTGACACAGAAACACAGAGGCACACAGGGGTACACAGGAACACAAGTATATAAATACAGGTACACGTACAGAAACAGAGGCATGCACAGGTACACAGAAACATAGAAACACAAATATACACATACAGGAACACTTACAGACACATTGACACAGAGGCACACAGCTACAGAGATACACAGACACACAACAGATCGCAAAGATACTGATAAACAGATAAACGAATACACAAAAATACGAATGCACAAACACACGTCACAGAGACATGTAAGCATGCAGATGCATACATACGTAGACGAAAAGATACACAAACATACATATACACAGGCATATCGATAGCCAGACGTACAAGTACACAGTGATACATAAACATATAGATGCAAAGATACACCGGCAAATAGACACTGCAATATCAGACACATATACACAGATGTGTACATACGACTGAACACTTCACTTCGTACTTCTTAATATTCTTTGAAGTAAATTTGTTATTTAATGCATATTTCACGTCAACAAATTAGGTAACAACTTCGAAAGATTGTTACAGTTGTGACAATGTTGTTATATTATTATTAAAACTGTGCTATATTAGACTGCAAATATACACTTATTGAAAAAAATTATTTTTACTCTGGAACACTTGTAAAATATTCCGATAATACACTCTAATTTTACTTCGCAATTAGTTCACAATATATTATCAGTGTCCAGACCAATTTTTACGGACTTTTATTTAACTGTGAATATAGTTTATTCATTAATGGATAACTAAATCTATGTTTCTGACCATTTTGTATTAATACTAGTGTTAAATTACCTCATTGATATAACTTTATTATAAATAACTAACTCTGTTCATTTCTTGTTAGTTCCTATGTTTAGTCAATGATATCTATATTAGTGAAGAACTAAAACATAACTCTGATCATTTAGTGTTAGTTCTAGTTTTAAGTCAGTGATATCTATATTAATGAATGATTAAAACATAACTCTAACTAACTCTCATGGTTGATCAGTGATATATATATATATATATTTGTGAATAACCAAATACCTTTCGCTGCCCTTTTATATTAGTTCCCATGTTTAATCAATGATATCTATATTAGCGATTAACTAAATACCTAGCTCTGATCATTTAGTGTTAGTTCTTGTTTTAAGTCAGAGATATCTATATTAGCGATTGACTAAACACCTAGCTCTGAATTTTCTAAGTTTGCTTCAATGTTAATAAACTGTCTAATATCGTTGGATTAAAGAATAAGTGAACACATATCATCCGCTTAGTTTCTAGTCTCAAACCAACACTGTAATATATCTGAATTATTGAATAACCAAGAGTATATTTTTGAATTTTGTGTTTATACCAACTGTTATATAACACTCCGAATACTTTTAGTACTTCTCGAAGCATCATTATTTGAATAACTTTTTATTAAATACTCATTCTTGCACATCCTATTTCTACTGTCATCATTAAAAATTATAAACCTAGACTGGAATATAATAATATGAAGCTCATGAGTTTGTCGGGTCGATAACAAAGATATTTAAAACAAAATAAAATGTCGCTTTGTAAGGTCTGAATTTAACTAATTTTGGAGCACTGAAAAAAACTAACAACTTGTATAGTAAGCTTAAGCAAGAACAAGAATCATGAACGCTTGTACAGAAGAACGATGATATATATATTATGTTTGCTCGAATAAACATGAATTTATAAATTAATAAAAAATGTTTAATTATATTTTCCTTGAGGCAGGACTCATTATGGGATGTTCAAATTGTGGCGGGATTAAAATCTTGAAGTTTCTTGATTTCTTATTTCTATTTTTATATATCAGAGTGGATAGGAGCGATGTCGATGTCTTGCGCGTTTCTGGTGGCTCCCGTGGCTGTCGCTGTATGCCGAAGAAAAAGTATCAGGCTCACAGCAGTAGTTGGTGGGATGGTGACTGCTCTTGGGTGCCTATTTACCTCATTTGCCTCTCAGATGCACCACATATTTGTCAGCTACAGTATATTTATGAGTTGTGGACTCGGAATTGCTAGAGAAACCTCAAGTCTTATGATTGGACAATACTTCAAGCGCAAGCGCGAGTTTGTGGAGGTGTTTGTCCAGTCGGGTACTGGACTAGGAATCGCTATTATGTCTGTACTACTGAAAGACCTTATTAAGTGAGTATAGACATATTTTATATCTCTCTGAAATAGCTAATGCAGGTTTTAGCATTACGGGTCCTCTACTTTGTCTAATTATCAGTAATTTTATCATCATATCATTTACACTATTTTATTATAAACTAGTCTTAGTGTTGTTCTAACACTATTGTTACTCCTAACAATGTACCTTGAACCTTGTAAATCATGCTTAACCTATTTACTTGGAACTCTGGACATTATAATAACAAACAAGTTAAAATCACATTGTAAATATTAATAGCTGGCAGTTTCACGGTCGCTTTCAACGTCTTCAAATGACATTGAGAAATACGATATTTTTGGCCGAAACTTCTGGCACTTGGTTTGAAATGTGTTTTTAACGAGGTTTTATATGAGTGAGCCCACAAGTTTAATTAAGCACTTGAAAAGACAATTAATTCAAAACTTTTAGGATATAAAAGTCGTTTTTAGATTAATAGCAGTCTTTGTTGTTTTACAATTCAACACGCTGAATACAACTTTGATGCCTACTTAATTATATTTCCCTAATCTAGCTTATAACTTCATACGTTAACGACTGAAAAAGACGTTCACCATTAACATGTAGATGTGTAGGAACAATATTACAAAAGAAAATGCTAAGATGTTTGTGTTTTATTTAACAAAATATACAAGAATGTACACAACATACGTTAGTAAACGAGAAATGACATTAAAGCATTCTGGTATACTATAATAAAAACTGAATCATAATGTAAATCATGGTTTAATTCGGAATATTGTCTCATAGTTCGTTTCACAAGCTTAATGTATAGCATGTATACACATGCAGCGTATCAAGCAAGTGAAAAACAGCCTAGGAATAAATTTCAATTCTACAAGCTCTGACTAAACGTGGTGCACGATGAAGTTCTATAGAATACTTCTTGACTAAACGAGGTGCACGATGAAGTTTTATAGAATACTTCTTGACTAAACGTGGTGCACGATAATTTTTATATAATATTTATAGACTAAACGTGATGCACGATAAGTTTTATAGAATATTTATCGACTAAACGTGGTGGACGATGAAGTTTTATAGAATATTTCTTGACTAAACGTGCTGCACGATGAAGTTTTATAGAATATTTCTTGACTAAACGTGCTGCACGAAGTTTAATAGAATATTTCTTGACTTAAAAGAGCAGAGAGGTGTAATCAAATATGGCTAATGAGTCATGTTATCTTTAAAAGTTTTTCTCTCTTGTTATCAACAAGCTAACTGCAGTATTTATATTTGATTAACCTTTGTTGAATTTTATAAAACCAGTCCTTCTTTCCAGAACCTATTCCTGTTCCTTATTTCTCTTGAGACAACTTATATTTATATTTACTTATATGTTTATTACAGTCGTAAAGTTGCATGTTCTTGTATGTGAGTTTGAAGCAATCTATTAGTGGAGTCATCGTAGTCCAAAAACGTTTATGAAATTTATACTCATATACAACTATTACAACACATAAAGTCTTGGCTATAGATGTTCGATCTTTAAAACCTGGAAAAAATGTTGTAATCTACTTTCACCTTTAAAGATAAATCTTAATTTAACTTGTGGGAACATCTTACATAGTTGAGTGCTTACTAATTTAAATTGTTGTTTACCTGTATGCAGTGTTACTAATACAATGTTTAGAAACATCCTTATTCGGCTGTTTCAGAATTTTTATATCATTTCTGTAGTAATGACTAATGTAATTTATAATTATTTGCGAAAAGGAATTTTTAGTTAAGCACTTTTGACATTTTTTTAGTTCTTTATAAAAAAAAACTGGTATAAACTGTCAAAATTAAAATATAAGCCTGTAAATGATCTTTGTTTAAAATGTTATTTATGTTATTAGTAAAGGTGTCAACAGTTAGAATCCGATGATCTTCATGATGTTCAACTGTGAAGTTAATATCAAATGTGATTGTTTAGATAATTCAAAAATTAGCCACAGATTAAAAATAATTAAACCTTCTATAATACATTGGGTTAGAAAGGCATTCATTAAGCTAGTGACTTTCGTTGTAACAAAGAGAAAGCTAGAAGGGCACTGGTTTAATCTAGATACCATAACTATACCGTCTATTTATTTATTCAGTTACTATGGAATAAAAAATACGAATTCTTGATGGCGAATTTCTTGAGTGTCTGAAACATGTGGTTGATATAATTTCGTTACTTTTATTTTGATATTGCTACGTATTAGAATTTCGAATAGTCCGAAACAGAGTTAACTGATAATTTAAATTTAGTTGTTAAATTGTACTTTGGATTTAGTATTTAAATACATGCCGATATTTTACTCAATTTTCAACAAGATTGATACACACTGTTTTCGTTTTTAATACAAATACGTTTTAATATACACACAACAATACAATTTACAATAATAGTTACTACAAACAATGATTTATAAACAGAAGTTTCACAAACTTACAAACAATATAAAGTTTTCTTTCTAGTCTGGAACCTCCCTGATATCTTATCGAGAGTTTACGATGAGCGAGTTAACTATTGGTTACGATTCGTTTAACAAAAAAGGAAGCTAGCTAGCCCTGTAGTTCTCGCTGATCATACACCTATTAGAGATTGAGTTTCCACTGATGACGTTAGGTTATTTACCGTTATTTATAGGTCACTCACGCTGAGCTCTCCACGATGAATTTATATAATGTTTTCGTAAAAATACTAATTTCCGATGAAAATCCACTGAAGTTAAATAGTTTGTAATGGTCGAACTTTGTAAAGATTCCTGGTCAAATATCTT
>NW_013665850.1:666307-685013 GCF_000517525.1 Limulus polyphemus | reverse complement strand
ATGTAATTTGTATAATAAATGGTTCTATTGATATCATGAAAGATTTATTACAATAGCAAACAATTTTATCAGACACCTGTAGAAAGATATATAATTCAGCATGTCACCTATCACAACAAAACTTTACCAAAACTCATATAATGTCAAAATATAATATCACATTATTATAAATAGCGTCTGTAACCTTATATCAGTACTTGGTTGGTCTTCCTTGTACTCTTAATAACCTCTGCAAGGCGACGTTGCATGCCGTCGATAAGGTTATTGATGTTATCCACCGTGATTTTATCCTAACTTGCCACTAGTAGGCGCTGCAACTCGTCCACAGAAGCTGGTTTAGAGTTGTGGTTAGCATTTTTCGGTTCAGTTCTGCCCAACAGTTCTCAATGGGAATACAATCTGAAGACTTTGCTGGCCGAGGCAATCTTGTAATGTCCTCCTGGTCGAGATAATTCTGTGCACTATGGGCAATAGCAATGTCATCCTGTAACACAAGGTTATTGCCAAACCTTACCCTAGTATATTGCAGAGATATCGTCTCAATGCCATGTCTGTATGAAGTGACATTAATGTTTCGCTGGAGGATATGAAGAGCAGTTTTCCACCATGATAAATAGCTGCCCAAACATGTGCTGAACCACCTCCTGTGTGTCCCTATGCGAAAGACAGTCTTCCATCTTCTGTTCTCCAGGCAAACGACGAACACGAATCCTACCATCAGCTTTAAGAAGCCCGAAACAGGACTCATCTGAAAAGATGACATGTCGCCATCGTCGTAACTGTAAGTTGAAATGCAACTTGCCCAAGTAACACGATGACAGCAGTGAATTCTGGTTAATATTGGTTTGCGGATAACCCTTCTTGCAAGATAACCTTTTTTGGTCAGTTTCCTATTCGGTGTTATTCTGGATGCCCTGGGATGAATGTTTTCATGCCATTCTTGTCATAAGGTGTTGCAAGACCTCTTTCTACCTTGACGTGTTAACCTGAACAAAACCCGGTCATCTCAGGCAGTAGTTTTTCCTCTTGGGAGCAATTATAAAACAAGATAATGTTTAAGCTCATTCAGGGAGTTAATTAAACATGAAGTGAAGTTTTGATAGTAAAGTATTCAATCTGTAAAAAAGAGCAATAAATATGAATTTTGGAAGTGATGTCAAACTTACTTTCATATCGTACATCTTAAGGATTTCTAAATCAAGCCCTAAGGTTAAATTAAACAACCTACTTTTACATTACTTCCCGCCATTCGTCCTGAAATCTTTCCTTTGTCAAGAATCGGCTCCTTATTTTCAACAACAGATGTTTCAGAAAATCCCGTAGTAGCCCATCTGATTTGATGAGCTCTGGTATTGAGTGAAAAGCCTTGTTTATTAATACTTATGATATATTGTATATTAATATCGGTGTGAAGTCCTGGCTAGGCACTTGTTTAGTAGTTGTGTTTTCA
Source organism: Limulus polyphemus (assembly GCF_000517525.1). Classification (NCBI taxonomy): domain Eukaryota; kingdom Metazoa; phylum Arthropoda; class Merostomata; order Xiphosura; family Limulidae; genus Limulus; species Limulus polyphemus. The sequence goes on along the minus strand of NW_013665850.1, from coordinate 683,563 downwards.
TAAATGTTAAATTTATTTCTAAGTATTGTTATTGTGAATAAACCGTTTTTTGTTTTTTGTTGTTGTTGTTGTACCCTGATTGTATTGACATGTTCATTTTAGACCTTTACTAGGCTCTACCTTCAGGAGGGATCGACATTTCGATACACTTGAGCTTACCTATATAAGGTTACAAGAAAGGACGACAAAAGAAACGTCTAACCTGAGACAACCTTATTAAGGCTTTATTAACATGAAAGTTAACCTAAAGTAAATTCAAGTTCTAAAAAAATAAACATCGTCTCGGGTTTTTCTTTTGGATCTCTCACTAACCTACACAAGGTTTCTCCTAAATTTAAACTGATAGACCAAAGGAAAGGCAACTAGCCAACAGCATCCAGAGGTCAACTCTTGGACTACTTTAATCAAAGAGAAGGATTTAACCATTACTATTATAAAGAACCCACGGCCCCAACGTACAGAACTCAATTTTATTTTCAGCAATGAGATGCGAATCTTAGACTTTTGGATCCGCAATCCGGCATACTAAGTACTAGGTCACGCTTGTCCCCAAATTATCAGTGATATATGTGTTTTTCTAGGCTCTCTTTCAGTGTTTGACTTGAGTATATCTATATGTGTTGGTACGCCCTCAAACCAATTTTTAAAGAGGCATGACAACAGAACGTGATAATATTCTGGAAATTCAGATAGTACATAGAGATGACATTGTTATTATGGTGAAACATTTTTCTAAGCATAGAAGAGGCAGAAATGGACTATTTTTGTGTTTCTAAATGAAATCGTTTGATTCTTATACTCTGGGCTTCTTTTCGAAAAAATGAAGAATAAGAAAAAGATGTGGAAATACGTCATTTGTATGAGAAAGAAAAGCTCTTCAAAGAACATTGAGAATCAGATTAAAACGAAAAAATCTCTTCAAACGCATTGCAATATTCGAAACCTATTCCAGAGGACACGAGTTTTTATCATTAAAATTGCAGTTCTTTCTTTCTTTGTGTAAAGTGTTTTACATTAGTGTTGATAGTATTTTATAATAAGGATTTAAAGTATATAGGTTCAACAAGATTCTTAGAGGTGTGAGCTAGAACTTGTCAGCATGTGATTTTTCAAACATATTTAAGGGTTTGAAGTAAGAAAATTGGCCAAGGTTTAATGTTTTTTTCGCTACAAATTATATTTGGAAAATCCTTTCCCTTATCATTATAATTTATAAAGCTAGCCATTCCCAAGGTTAATTTGTGACCAGTCTTAAATGTATCGTGATTTTACTCTCAGTCAAGGTAATACAAAATCATCTTGTCGGCAAAAACCGCAAAGAAGTACACTTTTCTTTCAACTTCAAAAAATAACTCGTTAAATGCCTTGTGGTTACGTATTCGAATTTCGAATAATCCGATGCCGAGTTAACTGATAATTTAAAGTTAGTAGTTTAATTGTACTTTGGATATAGTATTTAAATATATGCCGATATATTAGTGAATTTACGATATTTGCCAACAAGATTGATACTCACCGTCTTCGTTTTTAACACAAATGCATTTTAATATACACACAACAATAAAATTTACAATAACAGTTATTACAAATAGTTATTACAAACAAAGATTTATTAACAAAAGTTTCACAAACTTACAAACTATATAAAGTTTTCTTTCTAGTCGGTAACTTCCTTGATATCTTTTCGAGGGTTTACGATAAGCGAGTTAATTACGAGTTGATGTAAGTACGATTCGTCGGGAAGCTAGCTAGCTTTGTCCTTGGCCACACACGCTAGGTTTTTCCACCCTTGAAGTTAGGTAATGTTTTCGTAAAAATACTAATGTCCGATGAGAATCCATTGAAGCTAAATAATTTGTAATGTTCGAACTTTGTAAATGTTCCTTGTCAAATATCTAAGTTTTCCGATTGATAACCGTTATAACAATCACAGTTATAGCTTTCGAAGTTTATAGCACACTGATTATAGCGAACTAATAATAGACACTCTTCTTGGCGCGTCGCGTTGGTTGTATTTATAGGCGTGAGAAGGTTTTCTAGAAAATTCAGATTACATAACAATACTGAGTTATATTTAAACGTTTACGTATATAGATGTATTGTTGGTTTCTACCCTCGAGAATCTTCTACAACTTTGGAGAATAAGCTGGAGTTTCACAAAACATATTTAACACTATAAACTATGCATGTTTTAAAATATAATCTAAATCTAAACAAACGTTGATATTAAAATGAATATATAATAACAAATTCGTTACAATATAAAAGCTAATTGCACAAACTTATAGTTACATCTAACGGTGTGTTGGTTGGTTATATAGACAGGCACTCTATATGACGTTTTGCACATTAGACTGTACTATCAACATTCAGCCCTTGCATTTCTTGCGAAAATTCAAAAGCGTGTTTTATAGTATATTCGTTACTAGTAAACAGTGAGAAACTTAAATGGCAAACCAGCACGTTCATGATCGTATGTGCCAAAATTAGACACAATCTGTCTTACCGGATGTCCATCATTACAGACCTTAAGAGCTGTACACATGATACCAGAATGATAACCTGGGGACCTTGTTTTATTATTGTCATCTTCTGCTAATAATTTTTCTATCTTGTACTTCACTAAGTATCTTTATAATATAGTTGTTTTTGTTTTAATTTAAGCATATGATAATTTCTATAAATATATTTCTAATATTTAAAAACTATTTAAGAATGTTATTTCAATTACTATATAATGTACTTTACCTGGCTATGTTATCACTTTATTTTCATCTCTACTTAACTTTTCATGGTTTAAAATTCATCATTTTTATGTTTACAAGATTATCTCGAAAATTATAATTATTAAACGATGTTAAAGAAACTTCACTTACTTCAGTTCTCACGCTGTTTAAAAATTCATTGTTTTGTATTTTTGTTTAGAAGATTGCTCAACAATTGACCATAACTTAAAATATATTCTTAAATTTAAGTATTTTTAGTGCAACGATAAAGTTTAAACCATGTTTCTATTTCACTTAAAACATAATTAGACTGATTAAAATATTAGATTATCATAGATAATCAGGATGATCAATATAATTTTATATTTTAAATTTTGTTAATTGTTTTAATTTTTCTAAATATTATTTTCTAGATTTAGTACAACTTTATTATTTTGTACCTTTATCCAGTTAAGTAAATAGATATGATCTAATTTTCTACTTTCCTGTTTTAACAAGGAAGCTTATACTAGGTGAAGCTGTTTAATTTAAACATTTAGCTGTTTTTTTAAATTGCAAATACTGCCTCAAATATTGAAATTTTGAATTAGACACTTTAACATTAACACATTTAGGTGTTACAATACTCAAAAAAATCTATGTCTAACAGATTTTTATAATACTTAAAATATTAATCTTTAATAATGATAAAGTAAATTGATTGCGTCTTTCGGTATTTACAATAGCAATATAATTATATTTTGGAAATCTAAGAATATAAATCTGAATACTGAAAAGACAAATTGAACAACCTTAAGTCCAAAATTTAGATATACTTTAACTGCAAATACCACACATTTTAACGAATTACATGTTGAAAGTCTCCTTTTATTAAATATTTGAATGTTGAATTTAGTGCAGAAAACAGCGTCGACGAATGCTTTTTCTCCAGTCTGTAAAAAAATTAAAAAAATGAAAAAATTATACAGTATTGGCAGAATGAATATCAACTAATCAGGAAAATAAGTTTGAAAATTATCATTGTACTCACTGAATCTACAGTTTATACTTGAAGTTTTATGTCTGCTATTATGCAAATGACACAATAAATATTTTCAATAATAAATACTATTTAACGTATTTGTAAAACGTCCTCCTACATATAAATACGAATAAAACAAAACAATTATAAAACCTCCAACCTTCAAAATTCTAAAGGACTGCAAATGATTTTAAGCACAAGCTATTAGACTATTTCTTAGCCAACCTTCAGGTATATAAGAGTAACGGTCAAATCCCAGTATTATATTAGAGTATCTCAAGAGTTAGCAGTGAGTGCTTTTGACTAGCTACCTTTCTTAGAGTCTGTCAGTTCAAAATTAGGGACAGCTAGCACAAACAAATTTTGTGCTGCTATACACGAAAATCCGAAAGAAATAAGCCGTTTTTAATTCATGTTCAGTATTCGGTTTTCAATTGTGTGATCAAAATTAGCCCTGTCTCTCGCTGCTACTTGTTCCTATGCTAACATGAAAACTGCTGTCATGGTGAAAGTCTTTCGTTTTGTTTAAAACACTATATTATAGAAAATGTGTGGATGAAACTTTCATTACCTTTAAAGATGCTAAACACGTGGATAGCTGTTTGTAGTATCTCAACAATAGATATACCAATATAAAATTCACTGCTGAACACCAACAATATTATCAACTTTCTTTTTAGACAACTTCATCCATAAAAAACATAGTAAAATTTAACTTTTGTTTTATAAAACAAATATGTATGTTTATACGTAAATTTTTACAATGTTCTACAAGTTTCTTCTAAGAACCTAATGAATATGTTAATTAATAATACGTACAAAATACCCATAACATATGCTTTTTTATATAAAGAACTAGAAAACATTAAAAAATCTTAACTAAAAATGTTGCTTCAATATTTATTATAAACAAAGTTATCCGTAACTATTTAAATGGTATAAGAAATTCCAAAACAGCCAAATTGAAATACTCCTAAACTAAATATTTCTTTAGTAATACCACTTACAGGTAGACCAGTAATCTTATTGAGAAATCAACGACGTAAGTTGGGCTATCTGGATTACCCTGTATTTCTTTTAGTTTCAAAATCAACTATCTATATTCAAAACTTCAAACATTGTATATGAGTATAAGTGTCCTAACATTTTATATGTTGTGTTGGATCCGCTAATAGATGGTTTCAAATGCGCATACAAAAGCATGCATATTTGAAACCAGTGTCATTTTCTAATATTAAGAGCCATGCGCTAAGCAAACATAGTAAACTTATAAAGGACAATTTAAAGTTCTCTCAAGAACAAATAATTAGCTGGAACTGTGCATAAAAGAAGGTTTATTGTTAGCTAGGCTTCAACCTTGGTCAAATAAGCGATACTGTTTGTTATTAACTTTGTAAGTTATATTTTTCCTTGTGTTTTGTAAATCATTTGAAGTTAATTGATTCCAATCAAAGACAATGTTTATGAAAACAAATATTTTGAAATCTCCAAGATTTTAATATTAAATTTAGTCTGTGTCTGATCTGTTTGAACTTTAACAAATACTTTACTAAATTTCGAGTTAAATAAGTAAGGTAAAACATACTTTATAAAACTTTTAAAGCAACATTTTAGTTCAGTAGATAATTAGAACAATCAAATCTGCTGAGTATGTACTGCCAAAAACTCTGTCTTTTTTAAGTTAAAGTCGGAAATTAAGGAATTTTATCAAGGTTTTTTTTTCGTATGAATATTTAAATTCGTGACGATAAGATTCAGAGGGAATCTTTCAATATTACTTTCAGACTGATGATTTTGATCCCTAAGTTTCTCAGCGATTATTTTTTCAATTGTTTGTTTATTTGTTAAGCGCATAGCTCGCTGTATCTACCGTTGGAATTGAACCCAGATTTTAGCTTTTTTGTGTTCTTAAGGCTAGTTAATTGAAGATTAGGGCTTTCAAGTTAATAATTGATATTTTGTTTTTCCAAGTTATTTTACTGACCATTAGGACTTTCAAATTTCTGAGCTGTTTTTTCTGCTTACAGGTTCTTGGATTAGAAAACTGGGCTTCTAAGTTATATTCGTTTTTTTATCATACAAATTACTAGATTGCAGCAATGACCTTATAATTTTTATATGGTTTTTATTCTTCCAGTTTATTGATCTAGAAATAAAAACTTCAAAGTTCTAAGTGGTATTTTTCTAGTTCCTCCAAGTTATTTGATTATAGGTTGCAACTTACAAGTTTTTAAGTGATATCTTATTTTTTCCAGGTTATTAGACTGGAGGTTAGGACTTCATGTTGTAACTGGTGTCACATTTATAAGTTTCTTTCTTGGGATGTTCTACCGGCCAGCTTCGTTATATCATCCTCAGCGTAGAGCAATTCTTCACTTAAAGAACCAGAAACGAAAGGTTAAAGGTAGAAAGAATTTGCAAGACAAAGCTCCTTTCATAGACTTTTCACCTCTTAAGGAGAAAACGTTACAAATTATTATATTTTCAGCTTTCCTGGCGTCTTTCGGAGCATACACACCTTGTTTCTACTTGGTAAGCTACAACGTAAATTTTGATGGATTATGACTTTCTATAAGACATAACAACAACAACAACTCCTTATGATTGATCTACTGTTCTTCTGATTTTTTAACCTTTCTAAAGTATGTTTATTGTTAGGTGTGAAATCCTCAAGCTGGACAAGTAATAAAAACTTATATGTACAATGTAAGAGATTATAACAACGTTTTACTACAAGACACGAAAAAACAATTGACAACCACTTTAAGTCTATTGTCTGAATTGAATTTTTAAGTTTTGACAGTCTATTAACAACCTAAGAAAACAAATAATATTTGTTATCAAAATTCGTGACTCCATTTAAGTCCATAATGGCGCCATCAGAAGTTGGCGTAAAAAACGACAAAACTTATATTAAAACCACCGTAGTGCATCCGTAGAGAAATGATTTTCATTTTATTGATAGCAAAGTCTAATAGTTTTAAAGCTATAAGATATGAGTATAACAAATTACAAAAAGCATACATTTAATGTTTTGGGATAAATCTAACTGCTTTTAAGTCGTTTTTGTGCCTAGTTTATCAATATGACTAACAACACAATTAAACTTAGTATACATGTAAATGTAAATTTTAAAATATTTTTATTTCTTTTACAATTCGCATTTTTACATGAAAGGAACTAATTTCAAAGAGAATCCTTATAACATATATTTCCTTATGGCCTCAGTTTTGTTCGTCTTAAGTGGTTTATGTAAATAATATTCTGATCACCGCTGGGTTTGTTGTTCCCCAGCCGGGCTGATGAGCTCTGGGTTGAACGAAACTCTTGAACATAGTGTGGTTTAAATACTATTATTATACACTCTTCTAAATCTTCTAAATCCCTAAGGAACTACATAAAGAATGTAGTGATAAAAAGTATAATAGGCCTAATACTAGTGTCTCATGACAAGTATAATTAATTATAATCATACTTCACACAATAAAAATTGTTATTTACAATATCGATTACTTTGAGCACCTTGAAGGATTATTGCTATTTTTAGAGCAATTTTTTTCTGTTTTCTTGTTTTGTCTATATCATATGTTTCTATATCCTTTTGGTATAATAATAATATGTAAAATATAACGTTTTAAACAAAAAGCTTAGTTTGTTCTATTCGCAATGCTCTACTTTTTCTGTTATTAGTTGATTGCACTAAGGGTCAGCAACCAACACTCTTAAAAACCACATCTGTGAAAATTTTTTCAGAAACAAAATTCACTTGCTGTGTCATCGTTTTGTTTACTGTTTACAAATAATGTAACTTATGTTGTGTTTTTTAAATATCCAATCTAAAGAACGTGATAGCGAAAGAGACAGATATTGAATTAAGTTTATAATTGTTCATTATAGATATAATCATATTTATTTATTTTTTTAGGTTTATATAGCCAAGAATGAAGGACTGGAAGAAAACTCCATTCTCCTCCTCCAAGTTTTTCTAGGCTTAGCATATTCTCTAGGATGTTATGCGTTTAGCCTGCCAATATTAAAGAATACACCACAGTGTAGAATATCTCGCTTGTACGTTTTCCAAACTACCATGTTAGGACTCGCAATCTCCATTTTGTCTTTTTGTGCTTTAAACGGATACTACGGATATGTTTTATTTGTCTGGTTTTACGGAATTTTCTGTGGCGGATATCAATATAGTTTAAAAATGCACCTATACGAGAAGGTCAGACCGAACTATTTTGATGGCTCTTGGGGTTATTTACAGTTCTGTCAGTTTATTCCTGTTTTAATTGGAATTCCCGTCACAGGTAACTATTTATTCTAATGGTTGCTTAGTAAAGCATATAAAATTAAAAAATGTTACTTTTATTTCCAGCTGTTTTCCACCTCATATATTTACCTATCAATTACTGCGTAACAATGTAGATATATATTAAGGGCAATAGTGAGTAAATCTGTGGGTTTTTATTCTGTAAATGTTTGCACTATGATGAAATATGATTAAAACTGTACAAAGTCGTAAATGAAAAAAAACATGTTACAGAAATACAAATTATTGGGAGTTAGTTTGTCCTCTAATGAGTCAGCGGTAATTTTAGGGACTTATAACGCTAAAATTCAGGATTCGATTCCCAGCGGTGTACAGCGCAGAAACTGCCCATTGTATAGCTTTGTGCTAAAAAGAACAATTATCTCAATTGATAAGAACGGTGATCTAGGGTCTGTGTTGCTCTTAGAACTGTTCTTCCCATTTTTGATTGTGTTCAGTCTATGGCCATGACTTTACATTATTGAACCAGCGCCCAATTTTCGTTGTAACAAGCTCCTGTGTAGGGCAGCGATGTAAATCTTACACCATACATCTTTACAAACTTCCCGCAAACTCTCCATTGTACGAGGACATCAACTTGGCAGATCACATTTAACAACAGATGTCCAAAGACTGAACAGCTAGATGACTTCCTTTTTTATCCACTTTGTGAAATTTACATGTTTCATTATCTGAAAACCTACGCCAATCATAAAGTGACGAAAACATTTATTTGGATTCTCTGTACTTTGTTGGAAGTTCTTATTCCATCGTGGTCGGTATCAAATCCTTTTTATTCTTAGTCGCTCAAGTACACCCAGGACTCCTCCAGTGTTGACACTACGTTAGAGTAGACTGAACATTCTTATAATGTGTGATTGAGCCTTTGTAATTAAAATCACTTGCAAGTAGATTTATAACATGGGTATTGCAAGAGAAATTTGTAGAAAATAAATTTACCTTCGAAATTTTGAGTGTTTTCAAGAAAAGAGAGCAAGAACACAATATACTCAATAAATAGCATAACAAAATTTTGAAGCCTTTAGTAAAGTTAGGTTAACCAAATGTGTAATGGTCTAAAATGAACACGCTGCTACAGTCAGGGTTCAACAACAAAAATACAATTCATTTATAACAATAATACTTTGAAATAAATTCAACACTTAGCAAAACACAGGACTTCACACCAATATTAGTAATAATCATAAATATTAGTTAATCAATAGTAAAGAATCAGGAAAAAGAAACAGAAAGAAAAACCCTAGTTCCAAAAGAAAATATAAACAGCAAATACAATGTTCAAACAATACCTTTCAATATTAATAACAATATCGAGTGACAAACAGCAATAACTATACCTTTCAATAACTCTCTCTTTCTCTCTCTTAGTGAAGCTTCTGGCAAGGTATTTTATTCACAGAGTAGTTCATGAGAGTACAACCTCATGTGATCATAAATTTACATACTCTTCTGCTACATTAGTAGTATCTGTACGTCACCGTTAGGGAAGCCTGTTTGTTTGTTATTAAGCACAAAGCTACACAAAGGCTATTTGCGTTCTGCCTACGACTGGTATCGAAACCCGGTTTTTTAGCATTATAAGTCAGCAGACATACCGTTGTTATGTAGAAGATGAGTTAGTATATTTTAATGCAACTAAAAATTCATAGATAAATTAAACGATAGAAGGAAATAATATATAAACACACACGATAAACACAACCATAATCATAAGGAAATAGAATTTGCTCTCTCACAACTGAACACTATTTCTCCTGTTTTCATGGTTACTTTTTTAAGCAAGTGCTGTTTTCATAATTCCACAGTCCAAACTACTTTATCTAAATCAAATAATTATAAACTTTTCAAACCAAGTGGAAGATAACTTAACGCTAAGATGTTTTAATGGCATTATGTAATTCCTCATTTGAAAATAGGGCCCTTAGCTACCATAATCGCAAACACCACGTCTTTAATCATCATAATCTCAAGACATAATATCTTTAACTGATATAATCTCAAACAACACATTCCATCACATTAGTAGTTAGCACAATCGTTCCTGTCATATCATTATTCAATACTATTTTACACGCTGCATTTCGAACCATTATAATCTGAAATATTGTATCTTTAGCTATCAGCGTTTGCTTTAAAAATGTTGAATGTACACTAGTCAGTTCCGGTGCCTTTAAGTGTGACTATTTTTATACACACTTATGAGCTGTTCTTCGATGGTATAGTATCTTTCTACACGATTTTCTTACGTCTATTTGCATTCTAGTTATAAAATTACATTCATTGAATCTTTTACAAGTACCAAAATGTATAATGTATTTATTCTAAAAAAATGTTATACCAGTTACTGAATTGTTCTATTTTAACCTTTCTGAAAGTTTAAAATGATTTAATTTACAAATATTAGAAATAACAATTACGAAGACCAACATAACGAAAATTAAAGTACGTTATTGATACCAACAAAGATATATTGTTCTATTAGAAAATACTTCTTTTGAGAAATTATTCATTATTTTCTGATTAAAATCGTCACAACTCTGTTAACAACCGTCTAATGATAAAATCTACCTGAACCTTTGTTTCTTATTTCGCTTGCTATAAAATTTATAAACTTATAGATACAGTGTTTCGAAATTTACTTAATTTGTTCTGGAAAGATATATAGAAAACATTAATGTAAAATATAATCACAAATCTTTCTTTAACACAAGTATATATTTACAATTGCAATTCAAGTATCTTCGCATGGCACTATAATACAGATTGATATTTTCCTCTTCTTTTGCAGGATACATCAACAAAGGTAAAAGACCAAAGATGGGTTTTATTTTTTCGTGTGGATGTATCTTAGCAGGAACTCTTGCGCTGTTCCTTATAAACATCCGAAGAAAGGCCAATAAAACATCAAACCAGGTAACAACGAATTGTACAGCAGATCAAAACTGTTATGAAATTGAACATTCTCTGAGTTTACGTAACACTGATCTTTGTACGTGTAGCAATAAGATGGGTCATGAAAGGTCAACGCCTTTAGAGAAGTTTCAAAGAGGTATTCTGTTCGCAACTTCTGCAAATGTGGTTGATAGTGAAAAAGGACCAGACTATTTGGTTTGTATCTCTGAAGAAAGATTAGCTAATCTAGGAGAAAATAATATTGTTGATGAATTGAGAGGAGGAGAGTAGATCACCTTCACGAGTGGAGAGGAAGAGAGTGCATCATGTGGACGAGTGGAAAGGAGAAGAGTACATTCTCTAGACGAGTTCAGAGAAGAAGAGTACATTCTCTAGACGAGTTCAGAGAAGAAGAGTACATTCTCTAGACGAGTTCAGAGAAGAAGAGTGCATCACCTCTTGCAATAGAGAAAATAAGATTACCGGCCTTGAGAACAGTTTGAATGAAAACATCCCAGTTCTTTAGAAGAGCGGACAAAACTCCACGAAATACACTTGTGCACGCTCTAATCACTATGGCTTAAGTATATTTAATAATTATGATATTACAAAAAGATATTCCGAAACAAAAAGAAATTTTCCGAATACTGAAGAAACCACAAGTTGCGTTTAACACAAAATAGACAATAACCACAGTCTACTAAATACTTTTATGTTTTTGAAAAAGTTTTTAAACTTATAAAGATTTATTACTGGGAAAATATGCATGAAGTACGTTCTTTATATTGAACTGAAAACCTTTTTTTATCAAATAATTCAATATTGTTTTGTATCGAAATATCATTATACACGAAACTAAACCTATTTCGTCAGTCAATCTGAGGCCTGTTCACTGTCAGAGTTTCATGAATTAGAAGTAAAACATTAAATGTTATTACGGAACTTTATCTTTTAAAGCAACATTTAACTGATAATATATTTTGAAATAAAAGTGTACTCAGTGGTTTTGTTCCGTATAATTGGAATTAGTATGATCATGTTATATCACTGAGAGCTTACGTTTCAACATCATGTACTTTGCAGTCCCAAAGGCACAAAATTCCGTGCAATTATAATCATTTTATTGAATAGAAATGTATTTGGAAAAGTTCAGAACATATTCGGTAATACTTACATTTCGCACTATGAAAACAATAGTCTGTGGGTTTTCGTAGTAAGTTGCTATTTAACCTTTACCTGTTAAGTGTTCAGAATTATCCACAATTTTTATACGTTTCCTTATGTTCCAAGTTGATAGGTTTAAGCGTTTACGAATCGTAGTACTGATATTAATAGCACTTTTTTAAGAGTGACATTCCAAGCCCTATTCTGCATTGAAACTACATTAGACGTCCTTCATTAACGGTAGTAATGATGCACCATTGTTCTAACACAACAACAACAAGCAATCTTCTACGAAGAATGACAAGATTGCCTTTGAACCATATATCTTGACAAACTTTTGACAGACCTTCCACTCCACGTGAACATTGATTCCAAAACCACATTTAGGCAGGTCAAAGACATAAAAATATATTGTAGCTGCATCGGAAGATTTGGTACATATTTGGACGAATGGGACTGCTATGATTCAATTTTCTTTAGCCTTTTTACTCATAAAAATATCATTCATTTCGAGGTGATTCGAGAAACTTCTTATTTTAAGGCTTGTAAGACTTTAAATCATTGTTTATTATCTCGTTAACGTTACAAGAAGATGTATTAAAATTCATCACATGGGCTCTTTGGGTGATGGATTCTCTATTCATAGTATATTCTTCACTTTTCAGATAAGATCGTTGTTATAGATGTGTTTGTAGTGTCACTCTACACGCTCTAGTTTTTGAGATTTCAATTTTCATGAAGAATATTGAAGACTTGTTCGTTGGAAACACCGTATACTTTAATTCATTGTCGCTTAACAATCTCGCTATAGGAGTAGTTCTTTTCGGAAACGTTTTCTACAATGTATCCCGTAAATCATATGTCTACCTGTGGAGACATGACACTTTGAAATGGTCGGAAAGCTGCAGACAACCAAATATATAAGATCTATATCCATCGCCTGTGGTGACACCACGCCATTACATTAGCATATGGAAAGGATTGAACTGAAGTTCACACAACCCTCTGTTTTCACATAATATGCTTTTCCTTCCTTAGATATAAGTAGCAGTTGTAACTCTAGGTATATATCAGTATTAATATCCAATAAGTAGCAGTTGTAACTCTAGGTATATATATCAGTATTAACTTCCAATAAGTAGCAGTTGTAACTCTAGGTATATATCAGTATTAACTTCCAATAAGTAGCAGTTGTAACTCTAGGTATATATCAGTATTAACTTCCAATAAGTAGCAGTTGTAACTCTAGGTATATATCAATATTAACTTCCAAGTTACGCTCAATAGTTCCCTGCAATTGCTTTCGTTTGCTACCGAATGTAGATCAGAGGAGCTTATCAATATATATTGTGCTTTTTCTCCACACACAATAAAACATTTTTATGAACTATATTTTTAACGGTTACCGTGGAGACTCTTGCTATAATAAATCACTGGATTCCATAGACACGATTACTGCGTTAATAGTCATCGTGGTTAAAACATCTGCTTTAACTGTGAGTCAAATACAGAATATGACTGTCATTTTAATGATAGCTCAGCGAATACTATGCATAGTATTATTACTTTAATATTAACATTCTGGTTACTATGCATAAATTTAATGCTTCATAGTTTTATCATAGGTAGGAGTTACTGAATTTCCATGGTAAGTGACATTCTAATGGTTTTCTCAAAGTTGTTCTTGTTTTAATCCATAGCTGTATATACTTATGCAATTATTCAGTTCATGTTTCTACATATTTGTCTGTAATGTCCAACTGTATTACCATGTTTAAAGATAAACTGAAGTTTTAACTACTTTTGAAAACAAAAAACAAATGTTAGTGTCTTGAACAACAGGTAAATCGGTAGTGTCTTGGTCAATAGAATTAATTGAATTATCTCAAACAACAAGGAAATTGGAAGTTTTTTGCTCAACACACTTATTTTTATTGTTTAAACAATTAGTAGTGTCTTTAATAAAAGAAATTTTGTATGCGTCACAAGGAAAAAAAGCAATGTCTTCAGAAAACGAATGATTGATAATCTTTTTAACAACAAAGATATCGGGGTTGTTTTTATCAAACGGAATATTGGTAGTGTCTTGAACGATGAAGAGACATATAGAGTCTTAAGGAAGAGGATTGCTTATTTCTTTTGAAGATAAGCACAAAGCTACAAAAGAGCTATCTGTGCTCTGCCCACCACGAGTGTCGAAACCCGGTTTCTAGCGTTGTAAGTCTGCGGACATATCGCTATGCCACTGAGGGGCAAAAGAGGATTGCAATTAATGAAGATTTATAGTGTCTTCAACAACAGCAACTTTGTTAATGTCGTGTCAAAGAAAACGCAAGAATTGTCTTAAGAAAGTGGAAGATTGACAGTGTTTTTCGCTACAAGGTGAAATAAGTAAATCTCTTAATTGTTCGGTATGTTAAATAAAGCCTACTAATACATCACGTGATTCTAAAATAACACATGAATCTTACCAACACAAAATGAACGACTGACAGAATCATTGTGACATGGAAAATTAAAATGATGCCTCTTCAAAATAAAGAGGTTATAATGATAAATAAATTAAACACAACGTTAAAATCGATAGTCAGTTAAAAACATTTTTAAAATGTTGACTCTAGATGTTTCGACGTTTACCACATCATCATCGGGAGTGAACTTGCAAGACATAAGTGTCATATGTATTTTTTTTTTCTATAGATCATATGACCTGTGTGTAAGTTTACATTTCTGCATAAATCTCAGAGGAGGTCCAGCCACATTCTTACACAGATATTAGCCAGACTTTCGTGTCTATTTAATAATTAGCAATATTCATGATCCTTTTTTAAACTTTGTTATTTCTAAGCATTTGCAGATATTATTGGCTTTAATACCCTTTGGTTGAGCCAATATTGCTGCTTTTTTTTCCTTAATATATTATGTTGTGTTTTTGTACGTGTTATGCTATGGGTTGTGTGAAAATGAAAGAACAGAAAATTCGACCATAGCAGAATATGTACAAAAACACAACGTAGGATATTACGGGACATTAAAGCCAATATTAACCACGAATTTATAGAAATAACAAAGTTTAAAAAGTATCACGAACTATTAAATAGACAAGAGAATGATTTTGTTTTATCATTTGACAACATGACGCCAGGATTCTTGTGATGCAAATACATTTTTCATTTGTAATAATACTTGTTTTTGTTTTGAAATTAAGCACAAAGCTACACATTGGGCTATCTGTGCTCTGCCCACCACGGGTATCGAAACCCGGATTCTAGCGTTGTAAGTCCGCAGACATACCGCTGTGCTACTGGGGGGCGGTGTAATAATACTTAAGTAACTTTAAGTTGACGAGATATTGTTCTGATTGCTTCATACATCGCTGGTTTTTTTACCAGACTTTCATTAATATTATGATTGCTTCACATTTCGCTGATTGTTTACCACAATTTCCGTTAAGTATGCCCTGATTTCTTCATTCTTTACCATAATTTCCGTTAAGTATGTCCTGATTTCTTCATTCTTTACCACAATTTCCGTTAAGTATGTCCTGATTTCTTCATTCTTTACCATAATATTCGTTAAGTATGTCCTGATTTCTTCATTCTTTACCATAATTTCCGTTAAGTATATCCTGATTTCTTCATTCTTTACCATAATTTCCGTTAAGTATGTCCTGATTTCTTCATTCTTTACCATAATTTCCGTTAAGTATGTCCTGATTTCTTCATTCTTTACCATAATTTCCGTTAAGTATGTCCTGATTGCTTTTCACCTAATTCAAGCCTAATTCCTTCCTTCCTTTCTGTTTATCATACTTTTCGTTGAGTATGACCTGATTACTTCACATTTTTCTGATTGTTTACTAGCTTTATCGCTAAGTGTGTTTTGATTGCTTTCTACTTCACTAATTGTTTACAACGTTCTGACTACTTAACACATTCTTGAACTTATACTAAGTTGTTGTTTTTTCTTGCTATGTATTTTTTGATTGCTTCACACATACCTGATTGCTTTAACAGACTTTTCTTTAATTATGTTCCGATTACTTAAACCCTCCCTGGTTGTTTACAAAAGTCTTCGTTAAGTTATCTTTTGTTTACTGCACACTTTGCTGATTTTTTTCCAGACTTTTCGTTAAGCATGTTCTGACTGCTTTACAACTGTAGGGGTGTTTACTACATTTTTCATTAAGTATTTTCTGATTACTGCATACATTGTTGATCGTTTACCAGACTTTTCGTTAAGTATGTTTTGATTGCTCCATAGCTTACTCACTGGCTATCGGACATTTCATTAAGTATATTCTGATTACTTCAAATTTTTCTGATTGCTTATTAGTTCTTTCGTTAAGTCTTTTCTGATTACTGTACGCATTCTTGATTGTTTATAAGATTTTTCGTTAAGTATGTTCTTATTATTTCACACCTTTGTTAAGTACGTACCTTTATGATTATTTACGAAATCTTTTGTTAAGTATGTTCTTATTATTTCACACCTTTGTTAAGTACGTACCTTTATGATTATTTACGAAATCTTTTGTTAAGTATGTTCTTATTATTTCAAGCCTTTGTTAATAAGTACGTACCTTTATGATTGTTTACTAGACCTTTTGTTAAGTACGTTATGATTACTACATCGTCGCTTATGAGACTTTTCTTTAAGTATGCTTATTATCTGGTTATGTAGTCTTTCTCAGTGTTTAAGATTGTTTTCCAGTCACATCGGGGATTTTACCACTTTTTAACCTTGTACAGTAAGTTATTATTTTAATAATTTGGAGACTGGAAACAATCTCATTTTATTGAATTGTGTATAACATAATCGTTGTTTTTAAATATTTTTTGGTTTTTAAGATTGAACATTACATACGTGTCAAAAACAAATTTTTGAAAAAAAACGAAAATTTTATATTCGAAAGTAGTTAAATCTTCGTCTGAAACTAACAGGATAAACTTGGTATCAAATTCACAGAAGTCCTATCATGATACTTCCAATATTGACAGGACCAGAATTACAAACCTGTATATATATATATTTTTCACAATTAAAATATGAATACAACAGATTTTCAGTTCATTATTTTATTGACTTATTATCTTCTTTTTATAAATGGCTATATAGTAAAT
>NW_013665850.1:650702-666296 GCF_000517525.1 Limulus polyphemus | reverse complement strand
TGTGAATAGTATGACTGGTAATTGTTCATATCATTAGAGTACCCTTGAACTGCTACAAGACTGGATAAGTTTTATACTACAATTATTTCGAATTGAAGTAACATTAACTAACACATGTTTTACCCTGTTTTTTTTTTCGTTTTTTTTTTTGGCTTATGTCACAGATAAGATTGTTTGTTTGTTTTTAATTATGCACAAAGCTACACAAGGGCTACCTGTTCTCTGCCCACCACGGGTATAGAAACCCGGTTTCTAGCGTTGTAAGTCCGCAGACATACCGCTGTGCCACTGGGGGGGCCACAGATAAGAGGTTTAGCATTTCACTTATCTATAACAACGTATTGTTATAAATACATCATGCAAAATATCATTTGATGAAGTAACCCATTATCTCAGCCTTTCACAGAGAATTGATGAATTTCTGATCAACAAAAATTATGAGATTTCGTCGGTTGAAGTTGTATGTAAGTGATTATAACAGACTTATAACAACGAAAGTGTGCCAACCGTAATATATGAACATACAAGACTAGTGAAGTCGTTATAAACAAGCTGCTGAGAATTTGTCACTTTAGGTTATATCAGTGCCATCAGAACTAGAGTGTACCGATCTAGCCATATTTACATAAAAGAGTGGTGCATGGTTTCTTAACTAACAATGTGCTGAAATTTTGTCCTTGTAGGTTGTGAGTAATGCCTATGACAGACAGCGGTATACCAGTCCTGCCTTATTAACATACAACACTCACTGAGGAGTCAACAAACATTTTGTAACCTCAATCTCTCAAGCTAAACCATCGACCTAGTTTAAAGCACGTGTACTCGTATACTAGAAATAAATGAGCCTCTGGCTAGAGAAACACGAACAGGGAGCTATTTTATGTGTTGTTGTTATTTGTTATTAAGCACAAAGCTTCACAAAGGGCTATCTGTGCTCTGCCCACCACAAGTATCGAAACCCAGTTTCTAGCGTTGTAAGTCTACAAACATACCGCTGTGCCACCGCGGGGCTATTTTATATGATAAAACATATAAAGAATATATATGTGTGTGTGTGTGTGTGTGTGTGAAAAGAAAATTGCAAAGCATTACAGTGTATTTGACGTCATATACATCTTTGTTTATTGTTAATTGGATGCCAAGAGAGAATCTGTCCTCAGCCATACTGTTATTGGAACAAATAGGTTTTGTTTTCATTCTTCGTAATACAAACCGCGAAATAAATCAGAAAAAAAAAGCTTAAGATAGGTAATTCTTAGTATTTCGTATACATGTAAATGGTTTTCTCATTTTACAAGAGGTAAGTTTAGCTTTTGTGAAAAAAAATATGTTATTGAATTCGACGCAAGGTTACTAAAAACCGATTTTTCCTTAATGATCGTACTCTGTCTCCTTTCCATACGTCTTGATAATCGCCTTGCAGCGATGTTTTCGTGAGATGAGGTTTTTTCAGAAGGCAACCATGAAATCAGTTAATGTCTTCGGTCTACGGCTTCAAGGCACAAGTTAAAACAGACCAAAGGCAGAAAAGTCCATTGGAGTTGCATTTAGGTTCTAGATCCTGTGATTCCTGTTTCTTCGAACATCTTTCGCATAAAAGCAACCGTTGAATTCGAGGTATGCCTGGAAGATATTGAACTTTTTTGATGTACGAGCGTCTTTAATCTTAAAGTTCTTTATTACGTTGTTCATGGCAACAGGAGATAGGCTCAACTTTCTCGTAATGGCTTTTCGAGTCTGAGGGTTCCCTTTACTTTCACTTAATTAAGAAAAGATACGACTTCAGATTCCATTTCTGATCTAAACACTCCGCTATGTGAGTTTTACGCTTCCAATGAAATCACTGTAAACACCCTTCTATGAAAGTTGTGTATAGGATCACCACAAATTCGTGTAGAAATTAACACAATTTCCTTTAATATGTAAATAACACTCTGTAATTACTAAAGTATAAGAACAACAGCGATATTTTGTCTTTACTTTTCATTTTAGCACTAGAGGTTAAAGCGACATATCATTTTTTAAACTATAAATTTCCTTAAACTATAAACTATAGGACTAGTTCTACGTTTTGGTTCTTTCAACTAACAAACTTTGGTGTTTTATGGCTATTTTTCATACATTTATCAAATAAATACGATGTTTAATTCACACTATATAGCATAATTTAACATGGCTTGGACTAGCATAACTCTTCACTATAGTTACTCCAACATGATGTTTGTTTGTTTTATTTTTTTTGCCGAGCGCGGCCAAATTATTATCGTGCCGAACTGTGGAACCGAGGTTCGAGTCACGTTGCCGAAAAGAAGCACTTTGGATCCATAATTGTATTACAGGAGATAAAGTCAGATCTGACAAGAGTAGTCCTAGAGTATTTGGTGGGTGGTGGCGAATAGCTGCCTCCCTTCTATTCTACCAGTTCAAAATTAGGGACGGCTATAGCAGATAACTCTCGTGTAGATTTGCGCGAAATCAAACAAAACAAACTACTACTCCCTATTGCTGTAATTTAAACAACATGGCAGTGGTATTAGGAGGCAAGGACTACAATATATTTTTTCATGTCGACGAAATGTTAAGTTTGGAATGATACTTACTAATTCGTCAAATGTAAATATCCGAAATGCTGAATGTCTTGTAAGTTTTGATAATAAATTCTTTGTGACACATCTCAAAAGCCATTGTTCAAGTTTCCGAAGATAAAAAAAAAATTGAAGAAGAACCAAAATGTAAATAAGTCTACCGAACACCACAATGTACCATGATAAATATACAAGATATACTCTTACAAGATACAGTTTCTTGTACCAACAAACTGTACGAAGATTGTACCTTCATTTATAATTAGACCTCTAACCTAATTACAAACTTATAAAACATTTCATGTCTCTGAAACATTTTTTCGAGACAGTCAGATCTATTGAAACTTGTCAATCTTGAAGACGGAAGGATCGTATTTCAAAATTTGCCCTTTAACTCTCAGAAGAGGTGGTTCTCCTGTTTATATAAACTCAATTTCTGACATCCAGTATCAGATCAGTTCTGTAGGGCAATGAACTATAGTATAAAGCTTTTACTGTAGTAACTGAATGTAGTATCAAGAGTCTCTTTCAAAGTATCTTCTTCGTAAATTTATATTTTCGCATGTTTTACAGTGAGTATATTTCCATGGAAGTGCCGTTTTTTTTATTAACATTTCTTGCATACTTTTTAGATGTCATTTAAGTTTTAAATAATTGACCGTTAAAAATCGTTCTTATCTCTGTCTGTGGTTGCTTTCAACTTTTTTTTTTTGGGGGGGGGGGGGAAGAGTTAGTTAATCAATCAAAAAGCTTCCCGTATGTTGAAGATATACCTCACAAAGTTTGAAAATTCTTAAAAATTTTGGAAATGAATTTAATAAAAATGTTGGTATACCACAACTTGATAACATATCACAGAAAGAATGTCACTGATGTCTTTATTTATAGACAACATTGTCTCGGTAATAAACCATCATTACCCACAAAACTGTTATAATAACACTTAAATTGACTTAATAAAACAATATTCTAAGAATGTAATTATCAGGAATAATAATAATAATGACAGAATATGAATCCTTGTCAGATTTTAAGTGCTCATCTGTGGAGTTAGGTCTGACACGTATTTTATTTTCTACTTAAATGCACTTATTGGCAAAAAAAAAAAAAATGTTCAGAACGATTTTATTTGTGCCTACTATGGCAGATGGAAAGAAATCGCTTTGCCCTATCATATGTTATGACTATCGAACACAAGGTTCGCCCATTCCGATGGGGCGCAGGAGAGAGTTTGGGACGAAATTTTTCGGAAATCGATTTTTTTTATAAGGTTGCTTTTATTTAACTACTAACTTGTCTTCCAACCAATCGAAAGTAATGCTACGGAAAACAACCAGCATGACAACAAAAATGGTAGAAAATTGAGAACAAAACACTCCTTAATTACGACTTAGACCAGACTGTTCAGGTTCATAAAAAATGTTTGATAAAAAAATACCCAAGATAAGAAACTTAAACTTCTGGTTTAAAATTTAGTATATTTAACTGACTGGCACATTTAAAACATTGGATCAGAAACAGAAATGTCGGTTGATGCTTTATTTGATGATAATTCTTCCGTTCACTGTGTCAAAAACCTTACTTCATTATTATTTAAAAGTTCTTTTGACAAGCAATTTTGGACTCAACAGCAGGAAAAAATTACTATTTTTGATAGGTGGTGGGGTATCCCATCAGATACGGAAGCCTAAGAGTAAAGTACCTGGCTGTGTGAAGCATGAACCAGGAACAATTTTCCTGTGCTGATTTTTTTTATCCAAGTATTCATTAAAGTGTTTTTATCCTACCAAAGTGGACCACCCATACGCTATGATCATGCTATATCGCCATTATTTTAGTACTCCTCTTATCTTCGTAGTATTCCCGCACTTCACCAAGAGAAAAATCTTCGTATCCTTACCTGATCTTGAATCATTTTCCTCTTTCTGCTCTCATCCCCATTTGAGGGCAAATCGTCGGATACATCCACAAGTCTACCGCTCCTGTTTAAAGACGTATTTCTCTTTGAGCACTTGGCAACACCTTCTTCGCCGAAGCTTCTCTAGCCTCACTTACGGTTAACTTTTTGAATAAATGGTGTGGCATCATGATCGAATCCACACCTGCTACACTTGTAGCGTATCGGACATTTTGTTACTTAAATATACATTTGCAGGTCAGCTTTCAATCCAACCTCGTTTCCATCTCGACAAGAATAAACACTCAGAAATTTTGGCTGGTTGTTTCAGAAGTTCCTCAGAGGTTTCACAAAAAGCTCGAGAATGGCGAGTGTTTCATAGATAATTTACTACAACAATTCCATAACGATTGTCAGAATTAGAATTATAACGCATATTCCTGTACCTTTTCAGAAGAAGAAGACTAAATGACGATATGTTTCTAACAAAGTGTCCTACCATTTCTGCTGTGGTTGAGTCACAGATTGCTTGCTAACATTATCCAAAAAGTTATTTATATATAACTTTAAAAATGTTTTTAAAACTACATTTAAATCAACTTAAAATATATAAAGGGAAATAATGTCTAATCAGGAAGTCTTGTGTTGTAGAACTTTTTGCTGGCGGAGAGCAGCATTTAACAGTAATGTAAGTACAGAATAAGGTTACAACAAGTTGCTGCCTTGTATGAAA
The DNA here is from genome assembly GCF_000517525.1 of Limulus polyphemus. NCBI lineage: Eukaryota > Metazoa > Arthropoda > Merostomata > Xiphosura > Limulidae > Limulus > Limulus polyphemus. The sequence goes on along the minus strand of NW_013665850.1, from coordinate 661,081 downwards.
ATGATATAAGCGACTGACATAAATGGCTTTTCAACAAAGTCTTGTAATACATTGAGCCTGATGAGACTTGATTTTGAGCGAAAGGTCTCGACAGCAGTGGCATAAGAGATATAGTCGAAATGCTATTAGGCCAGTAAAGACCGGTATGATTTAAATTATTATCAGTGTGATAACATGACATGCATATATGGTGTCTAATAAATTAAATTTTCTTTGAACACAAATGATAAACAATTTTTTAAGTAAACTTTTTTAAATCACAACGCGTTTTAGTTTCTTATATTAAAATTGGATTAATATATTTGCATATTTAGTGCCATCTAGTATCTATGATACGTACTAACAAAACAGACAATACTTATACTACATAAGAACATATTTTGAATATTTATTTTGTATAATGTTTTCCAGAATTGACAGCTGTTACATGCTAATACGAATTAGTTAATACCTGTTATTCATCAAGATAAAAATCAAGTAATTGTACTTTCTATTTTGGTTTCGCCTGTAGAAATCCCCAACTTGCATCTGTACAGTTCCTGGCGAGTTTCAATACATTCTGTACACAAAATGAGAAATACACCGCATTGGAGACGTTTATTGTACTCTTTTGTTAAAGATTTATAATCACTAGATTATGTCACAGTTACAAACATAACAGCTATTTACAGCAACGTAGCCTCGAGACGATTATAACATTTTTATATACAAATATCAAATGTTTAAATGTACAACAGCTGAAATGTTTGAAATTAGTTATTTTATTTTAATGATTAGATTCACTTACAGATATAATTATATCAACTTGCTTAAATATATAAAACCTAAAAAAGTACTTTCCCGCCTAGAACTGAATGGTTTCGATTCAAAATGTTTGTCATCTTCTTTGCACTGCGTAAGATTAAGAAGTAGGCGGGTATTTTTGTGGTAGACGTCATTCGTATACATGTTGAGGTGTGGTTAATACCATATCATATATATACACACACACAACACACATACATACATAGAGAGACACAGAGACAGGAGATAAACACAGAATCAGGTGATAAAGAAGGGCAGATAATACACTGAGACGGAGAGACAAACAAATCGATGTGCATGTAAACCACACGCTTACTATTTGAACTCGTTCATATTGCTGCAATAAGTATATATCTAGTTCACATCTTTAATTAGATTGTTGTACTTTCAGACCAAAATATTAATTACATTTAGGTACAACAGAAACACTGTTTTCTGGTTGAGGTTCGTATGACACAAGCTCCACTGAGGCTATGTTAGGACTGTCTGCTAAAGACGTACTTTGTCCTGTGGCTAAATCCATCACTGAATGTCTTCGATTTAAAAAATGTACCATCATCCGAGCAGTTGCAGAAGAATACGAAGGAGGCGGGGTGTATTTTGGTGGTGGATCTTCTTCGTAGGCTGTGTTAATCACTCCTATAGTTGAAGTTCGGTTGGCACCATCACCTATAACACCAGAAGTTATGTTTGCAGAGGCAAAAGCAGGAAAACACAACGACTGGATTCTCTAAAAGAAAAAAAATAACTAATGGCATTTCTAACAATTATTGTGCAACGTTTTAGCTTGTCTTTATCTGTAATTACTTCACACCCATTTAGTGTTTGGTTCCAGGCCTTACGGTAACACTGTGCAGAAAATATACATCTGAAAATGACACCATTCCTTTGCTCTTGGCCACTATAAAATTTCACGTTCTAATGTACAAAGACTTAAGTTTCCATCTGCTAAATACTCCCCATTGTCCATGTAATTTTTGCAGCAATCCACATATCAAGTATGTTAGATGTTTTTACTTTATTGATTCAAACAAAATTAATAAATGTGGTGCAAAGAACATCGTATTCTTTCTAACATCAATAATAACGTTATATTGGAATGGCAATAGGTCCGAGTTAAAATGAATGTTGTAGAATATTCAAAAAGGCATTTCTGCTACAAGAGGATGCGTCATTAGAAACTGTCGTATCTAAAAGATTATTTCAAAGTTTCTGTAACTACATAAACCAATAGCAATTTCAATAATAAAAAGAAATAAAAATGTTTACCTATTGCCTTTGTTGTTGTTTTTTTCGAAATTACAAACATAGCTACTCAATAAACTCTAAAGTTAATATAATTTGACATATTAAATGTCACCAAATAATTCTCATTGGTTACTAAATAAATATTGTGATAAATTTACCCCAATGAGCTATGGAGAACTCAAAATTGAAACTTTTTTCAGTTCAACATACAACAATTATTATTAAACATTATTAGCAGTAATACGAAATAACAGTTATGCCAGTGTCACGTCTCCTTAGCTCTTTACAAATATAACAGGTAGTAATATGGAAAACACGTTATATCAACATAAATCAACACATAAAACATTAAAATAAATATAATTAAAAAACAAGTGGAATATTTAAAGTTTCGTTCCCAGTATTTGCACTAAACTTAATTTAACATAAAACAAAAATAGCATCGGTAGTTAAATATTACTCTCGTATGCCTTATTTCTGTTCTTTAGTGACAGTTCTACATTTTAAATTACGGTAGTTTATTTGTTTGTTTTGAATTTCGCTCAAAGCTACACTAGGGCTATCTGCGCTAGCCGTCCCTAATTTAGCAGTGTAAGACTAGAGGGAAGGCAGCTAGTCATCACCACCCACCGCCAATTCTTGGGCTACTCTTTTACTAACGAATAGTGGGATTGACCGTCACTTTATAGCGCCCCCACGGCTGAAAGGGCGAGCATGTTTGGTAGGAGGGGGGATTCGAACCCGCGACCCTCAGATTGCGAGTCGAGCGCCCTAACCACCTGGCCATGCCGGGCCCTTTAGTGACAGTTCTACATTTTAAATCGCGGTAGTTAATTATCACTCTCGTATGCCTTATTTCTGTTCTTTAGTGACAGTTCTACATTTGAAATCAAAACATATTAAAGGCTGACGTGCAAGTGGCTATGCACATTTCTAACACAATCAGATATATCGATTAATTTTAACCCTAGCATGATTTAGTTGCAAGGATTGTAAAACACTAAATACTCGAATTGCAATTTTCAACCCGAATAGCCTTAATGTGCATTCGAACTAAATGACCAGATCAGAGATACCTAGAGTTCAGGTAGGGTCGTTCTTAATTTTAGACTACTGACCACAAGTAAAATAGATAGTCTGCGACAATTGTCGCTCGAAGGGAGTTGTTCAGCTATTTGAGTCGAATAATGGTATTGACCTTAACCTTTATAACGCGCCCATAACTCTAAATGCAGAGCGTGTTTAGTAACATTCAGCTTGAATCTTGAACCCTGCGATCTGTAGTTCGCCTAGATAGCCAATAAGTTACAGCCGGGACTGATGGTGAATCGAAGCTTAAAGCAATTTGCATTACGTTTGAAAAAATGGAAAGTTATACATATAAATAAATATATAAGCCCTCAACTGAAAAAAGTAAAAACTAAAATTATTATTTCCTTACTTCAATACATGTTAAATTACCCACTCAACTATCTTCTATCACCATTACACGAAACGTTAGTAGCCTGTTGATGTGTCAAAAGTTTTTAAAAGGGTAATTTAATGAAACTAAGTAACGATTGTTTTAGTACGTGTATGTGTAATTATTTTGCAGTGAAGCATCAAAATTTCGTGTTTATTTATATATTGGTCTTACAATAAATATTGAACGCGCGCGGTGTGTGTGTGTGTGTGTGTGTGTGTGTGTGTGTACTTAATTTTACAATGAAGCTTCAAAATTGCAATGCATTATAGCTTTCGTACGTATTTAGAATGCAGTTTGGATGTACACGTTTTTAATGAAACTCCAGAATGCTGGTTCGGTTCTGTGCGAGTGCATATTTTACATAAAACGTGCAAGTTATATGCATGCTTGCAAATTTTATGATGAAACATCAGAAACTGCTTTTGTTTTTTTTCATAAGTAACATTAACTATGTTCGCTTATTGTAACGTTTACATATCAGTAAAGTTTGCATAGAAATATCAAATTACTTGTCTTTTACAGAAACGCAACAACTAATTTATAAGTAATATTTTTTTGTGGATTTTTCTACATAACAGTTTTTAAGGATTTTTATATCTGACTTCTTACTACGACTGTGTTTACAACCTACCTCATGAAATGCTTGTGTGGAAGAAGGTTTCAAATATAGAAACCCCTGGAAAATGGCTACACCTACTACTGAGATAAGAGGCAAGACTTGAATCAGCATTGACAACTTCTTTACCCAAGGCGCCCAGAAAGGATACTCCTCCGCGTAATCAGCCCACATGGACGAAGAGTTCCCGGATTGCAGGAAAGAAATTGACAAGACCTTAGAGAAATTATAGTGAATTCAATGTCCATGAATGTTTTCCAACTCCTCCTCAATAAAAGTATTTGGGGATCAAAGAACAGTATCTTATCTATATTGAATACTAGAATATGATAACTCGAGATGACCTCAGGTGTTCAAGTCGTTTTTAGGTCAACTGAAGTATTGACTTACTAGAAAAGGTACTCAGCTTAAAAATTAATGTTATAAATGAGGTTTTGGGCTGCCACATTCCACTAATTTGAGCATACAAACTGTTTGTTTAATGTGACTCTGCCCCAAATAATAAAAATATTTTATCTTCGGCGAAAATTAATACTTTTATTTTTTTAATGTGTATTTACTATTAACTTCCATATAATTATTCTTTAAACAATATAACCAATTACAAAGTCAAAATACGTATAGAGTCAAAGTCAAGGTAATAATATATTTAACGTGCTTATAAGATTAAGTCTATTATAACAAGAAGTTTTAAGAATGCAAATACCAAGTCAAGGTCAACATAACTACAAGTTTAAACATCGTTAGAATCGTAATGAAAAGTCCGAAGGCGGACAGAGATTATGTTTTTATCCCTCTGTTTGTGTGTGTGTGTGTGTGTGTGTGTGTGTTTTTGTCAGCAAGATTTCTCTAAAACGGCTGAATGGATTTTGACAAAAGTTGGTATAGATTTGAACTATGACCCAACTTATAAGTTATTAGTTTCTGGAGGGTCGAGGTCGAAGGTTAAGGTCACAAAAATAAAATAATCACTATCTGTTAACATGTGGACAGATGTTTCATACTATTTTTGCTATATAACTAAAACTAAAATAATCGGAGTTTCATGAAACTTGGCGGACATATGTTGAATATTATTTCTCTTTGTACTACCAAAAATGGTCTGTGTCCGTTGATAAGGACGGACATATGGACACATTTTCGTATTTCTTAGAGCCGAATATTATGAACTCTCAATGGCGGAGGTATGCGTTCTACTGAGTGCTCGTCTAGTGTTTCAATGAAATTATAACGTAATTTTATTGTAACAAAAAAGTTTAATTTGTAGTGTTTTTATTTACTTGGAAACTCGTGAACGAGAAATGTTTGTTCGTTAGTTAACACCTACAAACTTCACAATGAAAGTTCTTCGTATAAAACTTACCATAAAACTTACAGGTAAAACGACATTCCACTGGAAGGTCAGAATTGGGAGAAGCCAGATCTGATTGGACTGTGACCGAGCAATCACGGTGACTAGTTGGTCAGTCCCATATGGCCGACCTCAAGGAAGAATCAAACTGTACTTCTCACATTTAATGTGGGATGAACATGTTCAATACGACATATTTTAACTGACAGATTACGTTTAAATATACTAGATGAATACTATTCACCTAATAAAATACATGGAATTGTCATTCATTCTCGCAACAATACCTCACGTTCAAATTCTCAAATATACACAATAACAGAATATATGGATATCGCAGACAAACATTTCAAGCAAATTGACAAAACGGGAAAGAGTCTATACAGAATAAAAATGTTATAAGAATGGCAGAACACACTCAACGTCTCAAAAAAGGGAATTAGCCAATAAATAATGACTCCCTTCTCGTCACTGATATTTCGTCATTTCTGGTCAATTAGACGAGAAAATATGTGAATAAAAGACAAATAAAATCAACATAAATAGAGCTATGCATGACACAAACAAAGACAGATATTAAAATTTTTTCAAATATCTACAAGTAACCCCGACACATTTCCAAGCTAGATTTTTCATAGAAGAACATACCACATACTATGCAATTTTGATATTAAAACCATTTTAATTTGGTTTATATTGGTCTCATAATTTCAAGTATTTCACTTCCAGAGAATACAATGTTCATGTAAAAAGTTAAGTGTTCATAGAAACGTCACACCAGTTTAAAAACTATACTTCATCCTAAGACTCAAGCATTAATATTTTAATTTTAACATATTCACGTGAAAAAATTATATTGATAGTAATTACAATACAGATAAAGAATGTGCACGTACGATAAATCAATATCTGCAACTTACCTCTTATAAATAGTATTGCTATCAACATAACCATGTACAATATAGAAATCCACCAGAGGGAGCCAACACAAAAGTCCATAAAATATAAAACGAAAATGCCAATCTGTAAGACAGAATTAAAAATAACTATTAATTACATTATCATGACAATATGTGTAAAGAACAAAGTATTAGATAACTGTGATTTGCTTGATCTGGGAGTGTTAGGTGTATAAAACTATAGTGATTAAATATCCCCGTTGAAGTGGTAAAACGGTATATAAACACAACCTTAATTTGTCTAAAAGTCCAATTTCAAACATGTATGTTAAGTATTCAATTTCTTTTATTCCCAGCGATATAAAACGCAGTATATTGTAAACTTGTCTTTTTTAAGTAAAGAAGGACATTTTTTCCATACTAATAAGTTTGATGTATGAAGAAAATGTCCATTTTCAGTACTTTTGCTAAGACGAAATCGGATTTGTTATTGAAGGTTTGCCGCTCGAATGCAGCACTAGTGTAAAGTCTGAATCGCTAACTTTTTTTATTTTTCATCGTCACTTATGTGGTTGTAATAATACCCGTCAACCCCAGGCGGCTCAGTGGCAAGCTTGACGATTATAACACTTAGCAGCACTAAAACTTAGGATTCGATCACTGACGTGGACAATGCAGATAGCCTATTGTATTTTTCCGTTTTAACAAAACAATACAAAGCAACAATATTTAAAATTTAAATAAAATATGGCGAAAAAGCATTTATGTATTCTCAAAATCCAAATAGTTCATTTTCTGTAGAAACTAAAAATAACTTCGTTCAAGCTTCTACGTTTAAGAACAGAGGATTAGGTTTTTATTTATCGTTTATATTCGAACCAAAGCAAATTTTTACACTTAAAACTGCAGTTTTTTCTACCATTGACACAGACTGAGTGAAAAAAAAACTACCGGTACTTGCATTTTTCAGTTAAACAAGGCTTAACCAATTGTTTAATAATAGTGCGCTATGTGTGTAAAAGATCTTCGTAAAGAATTTAACAAATATCAAACGTATATCTTTTGACTTCACGTTACAACAAATTTTTGATTATCCAACCTTAGAACAAATATACAGAAAATTACATTAATAGTTAATATTATTTCCAAAGAGATCAGTAAGTCTATCTGTAAAGAATTTATCCCGCTTATGTTAGCACGCATAACAGGGTCATGATAAGGTAATATAATTTGTAAACACAAATCCTTTGTTTTCAATCCTCGATGCTGCTACCATCTAGTATACAAAATAAAAGCTATAAAAGGAACGTAACTTTTCTATTTGTTGGATGTAAATAATGTTAATCTTAATAAAACAGTTTTCTCTCTCTCTCTCTCAATTCAGTCTACTCAAAGATATCAGAAGGGAACTTTCGAAGACCAAATATAGTCGAACATAAACTAGCAGTATGAATATTCACATATATATGGTCTTCTCTTTGTGTGACGCACATTGGCAATTCACCACTAGTGATGTTATTTAACAATTTCAAGATCTTTCGTAACTGTCTTATTCCCCACCCTCCAGTCCTCATTAACATTTCTAGTACACACATTAGTGGTTGTCATCAGTTGTGAGAGGGTAGCTGTCATGTTACGTTCTTTTGTCCTTCAACCATAATGAAAAATTCTCAAATATTTTTGGTCCTAATCTAGATAATCACTCTAAATTTTAAAATATAAAGCTATGTATACACATCTTAATGAAACAGAATAATCAGCTATTCATTAAAATAATCTTAAAAATGTTAAGAGGCTGAAATAACAAACAAAATTTTTTTTAATTACGTACACAAGATGCGATGAAGACTGAAAAATAAAAATATTTTTGGAAATTTTATGTAAAACCAAAAAATGTAGTATACAGCAAAATTCAAAGTATACGTTACCAACTTACAGTGAAAAATCTAAAAATATTAAAGTTTGTGAAAGGTTTGATAATGTAAATACAATAATTTAACAGTGTTAACTGCATATGATAAAACGTTATAAATGTCTAAATACACCACAAGTCTGAAAAGCTTCCATGATTTGTTTTTATAGCAAATCTACATAGAGAAGCTATCTACGCCCTGTCCACTGTGGAGAATCGAACCATGTATTTTACCCTTGTAAGTCCTCTAACGTATCGCTGACCACCAGGGAACCAGCCTGGGAGAAAATGTTTTTATATAATGTACGAAACCACTATTAAGAACAACAGATATAGTTACAAAAAAACACCAATATATTATGAATTTCGCGCAAAGCTAGATGAGAGTTATCTGCGCTAGCCGTCCATAATAAAGCAGTGAAAGACTAGAGGGAAGACGGCCACCCATCGCCAACTCTTGGGCTACTCTTTTACCAACGAATAGTTAAATTGACCGTAACGTGGCTGTAAAGGTGAACATGGTTGGTAGGACAGGAATTCGAACCCGTGACCCAGAAATTGGGAGTCGAACGTCTTAACCACCTGTCCATGGCAAGCCATGTATTAGTCTGTTGAAATATATAGTATGTTCACCCCAAAATAAATCAATTTATTATGCTTATAAAAATCGTTGTTTGCCAACTTATTATTATATTAGTTTAATGCGCTACCTTATTTAAGTATCCATATAAAGTTTATATCGAATTAATTGTGAGGATTGGTGTTTAAAACGACGTACATGACATCTTTTTCATTAACACGCTTTATTTAAAGTGAGAAACAAACGTGTAGCAAATGTCAGTTTCTGCGAGGGTTGGTCCCCACAGTATTGGTAGTGTTATTGGTACCAGTAAACTTACTAGAGCCCTCTAGTTTATCTTATGAATTGTCGAGTTTTAGATTTCTATCAAATTAGAGTTGCATTTACTTATTACAGTAATTTTTCTTTACACTCAAAACCTGAAATGTGAATCTTAATATCACAAAAGCACAATACAATTCTAGTTGGGATGCAATATATTGTTAAAATAGTAACAATACTAAGGCAAAAAACTACGATCTGACTATACAGTGTTTCAATAAAAAAATACTTAGTTTTCATCAAATAGCAAAAAAAAATGATTTTCTATTTTTACTTTAGAATTCTAAACAATATTCAACACTTTATAAAGAGTGGAGATATGATCAGTATGGCTGAGAATACCTAAGGTTTGCATTTTCAAGTGATCAACTAATTTAAGAAATTTGCAATTAGAGTAACGGTAGAGAATTAAACAAAACAAACAATTTGTCGGGATATTACGGAGAGTTAAATGCGTTATATTATAACAAATTTGAATATGCAAATAAGCAAGTTACGTGACAACCAAAGTCAATATAAAGTCATAGTGGAATAGCATGTATGAGGACTGAATTTTTCCATTGTGCAGTTCTTTGTAGGTAGTGTAATGCCACTAAATATTGATGACTTTTGCGAGGTTATCTCACAGCCGTTTCCAAAGCAAAATACACGTGTACAGATGGAGGATTTAGAGTTTCCAAGACAAGGATATCTCATGTATTAATAGTATTGGAAAAAAAAGAAATATGAATAAACTTGGAGAACCTGACCATACAGAAATTAGACCCCCCACCTCAGCCATGGTAAGTTGTGCATTCATACAAAGACACTAGTCAAGTAGCTGACTCAGTACCTATGAATACCTATGCAGTCATATTCTTGAAATAGGTGCTGGAATACTGTCATCCTCATAGACCAGATAGACTATGAAATATGTGTAGGGAGTAGTGAGGTTCTTTGGGCACGATAGTATTACGAAAAGCTTATTTGCAATGAAAACCACACTGGAACTTGGAAGGCTATTGTCAAATGCACAGTCATCAGATAGAGCATGACCAGGCATAGCCATATGAACTTTAACGACAGGGTAGGGCTCCAACAATCGTTTTAATATAGCATACTCAACCTTATATATACAAGTAATTTTACAAAGAACATAACTAGACATGTAGTGATGAAACAGTGCCTATATATACATGTATAT
>NW_013665850.1:617100-649702 GCF_000517525.1 Limulus polyphemus | reverse complement strand
TATATATATATATATATATACACGTTATTCACAAATTTAAGGAAAACTTCGAGAAATCTAGAAAAATAGTACACATGTTTATGTGGAACAATTCATTGTCAATGTTTGGAAAAATTCATACACAATGAATGTAGTATACATAAAACTAGTCAATCAAATGCTGATTAAAATTTATCATTATACCTACTAATACTAACAGTTACTTAAGCATGCATTAACATTTTAAACTATAATTTAACACTATTTTTAGTAGCTTTAATAGTTTGTCCTTCAACTTTTCTCACAAAAAAATTTAACTCCGTCATTTTAAAGAGAAGCAGCTTGCTGGTATAGTGTTTGAGCTAAATTCCCCAAAAGTAAACTAGCCTTTGAAACAAACATAGAAAAAATGTAAGTGTTGGAATTTTTTTTAGCTGGCATATTTTAAATAGTGTAGGTATGATTTTACCCTGTGTTATCTTCATAAAAACTAACTTACTATACAAGTCATCACCTAGAAATCACTTAAAAACAAAGAAATTTATGATCACGCTTTCAATCACATCCTTAAAGCATATGCAAAATTGATTTTGAGCATGAACGTGCTCAAAATGTTAATTTATCATTTGATTACATATAACTTATATTTCACTTGCTATAATGGAGTGTTTTTTAATTTTCTTCAATGCATTTTTCACATTTTGCTTTTCTTGATGCTTCTTAAGCTAAGGTATCTTTGTTAAATACACTACAAAGCATTTTATTTCAGTGGGTGATCATAGCTACTTTACTCATTTAACCCACTTTCTTAATGGGCATCTACACAACTTCCTATATCATGTGATGGATCTTTTCAGAAAATTAAACTGTAATGAAAAAACGGTTCCAAGAACTATAAGAAGTGTTTTTAATATGTCAATGAACCTACCATGAAAAACATTTGCTGAAAGTAACATTTATTAAGTTGATTACTAATTACAAACTCAAACAGAAGAAAATATCAAAGCTTTCCCAATATGCTATTCAGAAATTACAATAAATTTCACAAACAGTTATTCAGTAACAATCCACAATTTTAATGCTTTTAAATGATCTAATTTTTATAACTTATACTAAACCTGAAAAGATTACATCCATGCATAACTACTGTATGCAGCTGATAGTAAATTAAGAATAAAAAGTTCCTACAGCTTTAACATTTGAAGCAGTGAGAACATTTCAGACTTTTGCTACATAAACATAAAACAATTCAGAAGAATTGAACACGCAAGATGCTTATGTCAGGCAAAATTTAATTTAAGAATAACTGTAATAGTTAAGTTTGGAATAATTAAAAATAAATTTCTTATTTTTATGAAAACTAAAACTGGCAGAAATGATACCAGAAGATTATCAAAGCTTTAGTAAAATTCATGAAATATAAAATCCATTATAATTTGCCATTAAAACTTATAGCACGTGAAACAATTTTCCTTAAGCATTTTCCAGAAATATGTGCTGTCCTTTTAATCTTCAGCTTTAAGCTCTTGTAAAAGATGACATGTATGATAAATAATAATCAGTAACAACTCACAGTTCTGGCATAGCTTTCAAGTGATCCAATTTTTCGAAATTTTGCTAAATCTGTGAAATCAATAACAACTCACAATTTGAACAAGGCTTTCAAGTGATGTAATTTTTCTAATTTGTACTAAATCTAAAAATATCACATCCATGCATAACAGTTTAACTATTTCAACATTATGCACTGATGCATCAGAAAATGTGTCCTATATGTGCAATGAGTTATTACAAAAAGTATTTTTATACAACATTTTTCTACTCCAAAAGCCGAACTAATTGAGCAAGTATCATTCAACCTATGATACTGTTACGTCTCTGTTTGTTAATTGATTTTCCGTAACTTCGTTCCGACGAAACTTTAGCGACACAAGTCCTTACTTAATAAAACTGGTTTATTCTTTCTGAATATAACTTTACCGATACACTTATTTTCAACAGTCGCTCTATAACAAACGTTTTAACAACGAACGTTAACTTCAACAATACTTTCTGACTGCAGTTCAATTACTCACTTCCTACACACATTGTTCATCCCGTCACGTTGTGACCATCTTATACATACCAGACTACCCTATATCTAGTAATCTCCCGACAATTCACGAAGGTTCGAGAGAAGTGGCGTGACACTAGTCACGTTACCTCGCTGACGCAACAATACTATATACAAGAGTAAATAAAAATTTTCTTCTGAGCTTGTTTCTCAACAAATTTCATAATTTTTACAAATCAGTATTTTATGTAGAATATATAATTTAATTTATATATAGAATGACTGTAAATAATACACATAGAGGGTGCTACAAAGGAGAGAAGACGTTGAAAAGCTGAGCTCATAGATTTCTGAAAATTATTTAATATCAGTATTATAATTTGTAGTAATTTGGATTAAATAACACAAAAATAACTAGATATTGTGAGATTGGTAAATAAAAGTAAGACGGTCAAAGTTTTAACTTAGAGTTTAGTGGTGCGAGTTTTACTACAACGTTAAAATGTAACGGTACTTTAGGCTTAGGTATCTTTCACCTTACTGGTAAATCGTAACAAAAGTTAAATACATTGTTAAATACAACCTAAAAACTAGTTTATTGTCTCTTCGCGTTTTAAGGATTAACTTGTTTACTTAAACTTAGACGCATTAGTTTAAATTCGGCTTATAGTTAGAGGTAAGTTACTATATAATTATGATTGTTTGTTTTTGAATTTCGCGCAAAGCTACACAAGGGCTATCTACGCAAATCCCTAATTTAGCAGCAAAAGACTAGAGGGAAGGGAGCTAGTCATCTCCACCTACTGCCAACTCTTGGGATACTGTTTTACCAACAAATAGTGGGATTGACCTTCACATTACAAAGCCCCCACGGCTGAAAGAGCGACCATGTTTGGGGGATGGAGATTCGAGAACGCGACCCTCAGATTGCGGATCAAGTGTCCTATCCACATGGCCATGCCAGGCCGCATATAATTATGAATAAGGCTAAATACCTTGTATTATTATTAACATTACTTAACAATCAAAGACTAGTTATTGTCACTTGTAAAAAAGTTCCATATAATTAATGATAAACTTTATTACTATAGTGTGAAGATAAGAAATTGCTGAAATTGATGTAATTGGTTCTTAAACGTTAGGCTTAATAGTAACAGTGTTGACAATAAGCTACTACATACTGGTAGTGGTATTAGGTATTTATTTTCGGGCTATAAGTATAAATACAATGGTTAAGACTTGTGTAGGAATTAAGCGTTCACAGTTTGTTAGGTGTAATGGGTACAATGTGTGGGTTTTATAAAGGAACTCGGAACTGGCACATACTTTTAGAGAAGCTAGTAATGAAGATGTGCAATTTGTATGTAGAGTTTGTAGATTGGAGGCTATCATAATTAAAGTAGAGGTAATAGATAGATAGAGAGAAATGTAGACTTTCGGAAATGACAGCAGGATTTGAAGAAGAGCTTATGCTTTTACATGCAAGGAATACATCAGCTAACAATGACTGAGGAAGTTAGAAAGACTACTATTAGGGCTAAAAGTGGCGGATTTAATTGTAATAAGCCTATTCTATTAAGCAACAAATTTCAGCCCTTGGCTTCTGCAGACGAGGAACTATCGGAGGGAAGGAAAACAATACGGTCAGAGAAAGATGTGGATGATAAGGAGGTTATAGTTATAGGTGATTCCATGACAAGGCGTGTGGATAGCATAGTCTGTGGGGTAAATAGGAAAAAAGAATCAGATTATGCTACTCAGGGGCACAAGTGGAGGATATGACTGACAGAGCAGGAGATATAATAAAGGGGGCTAGCAAAGATTTAGTTATTGTGGTGCATGTAGGAACTAATGATGTAGGAAAAGGTAGGTCAGAGGAGCTAATTAATAAGTACAAGGAGTTAATTAACTGTGGAGATGAAGTTTTAAGTAGGTCACTAGGGCTAAATGCTGGGCTTAGGTGAGTATGATGAGCAGATTGGCTGTTTGGACTTGAGATCAATTCAGTGGAAGAATGGAGGTTTTTGGAATGGATGGTTTACATTTAAGTAAGATAGGGGCTAGCTTGTTTGCTACCGCAATTGACTCAGCTGTAGGTAAGTTTTAAACTAGGACTAGACAGTGGTGTGGACCAGGATAAACTAAATGCAAAAAGAATAAGAAGCAGAGAAAAGTTTAGCATAGGAAATGAGTATTAAAAGTAGTTATAAGGGTAGGCTTAATTGTTAATATTGTAATACTAGAAGTATAAGAAATAAAATAGATGACTTTAGAGCACTGATAGGAATGGAAGATTTTGATATAATGAGAATAACTGAAACATGGTTAAATGTAGATGATTTTGATGTCAGAGATTTCTTTGAAATACAGGGTTACAGACTGTTTAATAGGGATAGAGTACTAAAGAGGGAGGAGGAGTGGCTTTATATGTAAAATGTGAGTTACATCTGTTGAAGTTAAGGATATCAAAGATAATAGCAAGGAGATTGAATCCATTCAGTTTCTATTAGTGAATTATTGAGAAACTTTACAATGAGATTAAGATTTCAGCTGTTAATGAAGTCATAATTATAGATGATTTGAACTTCAAGCATACAGATTGGGAAATGCTAGAGTCAAACTGTGAAGGAGAAAGGTTTTTGGAAACTGTTCAAGATAACTTTCTTCACCAATTAGTCAAAGGAACCAACTATAAACAATGCTATTTTAGATTTATTGTTAACTTCAAATATATAAATGATCAAGAAGGTGGAAATTTGAGAACATCTAGGTACAAGTGATCATTGCTCTATTAGGTTCAATGTTTTGCTGTATATGGAAATAAAGAATAATGATATTTTGGTTACAAATTTTGAAGTGATGCAACAAGAATTATCTGTTGTGAATTGGACAGCTGAGATAATTGGAGACACTGATGAGATTTGGCAAATTTTTAAATATTCAAGGTAAATATATTCCTTGTAGAAAAAAAAGGGTAGCTCCAAGTAAAAACCAGGTTGCCTCACAAAGAGTATAAGAGATAAAATTAAAGAAAAGCATCACAAGTTTAAAAAAAATTTTAATTGACTGGTGTGACAGGAGATTTAGAAGATTATAGAAGATCAAAAAGTTGGTGAAATAGGAAATTAGACATCAAAAAAGTTGGCTGAAGGATTTCTTTAAATACATTAAGGGTAAACAAAATATTAGGATGGGGGGTAGGACCCTTGAGGGATGATAAAAGAAGGCTTGTATCTGATGGGTACGAGATGGCTGGGTTATTAAATTGTTTTTTCTTTGGTTTTTACTAATGACGATTTAAGCAGTATACCACATCTTGAACAGTTAATAGACGGAAACAAGATTAATTCTGAACTCTAGAAAAAATTGGAAAGTTTAAAGAACAATATAGCTCCTGGGCCAGATAATATTTCCCAAATGGTATTGAAGGAGGTTAAAGATTGGATATATATGAGCAACTTGCTACTATTTTTTGTCAGTCCTTGAATAGTGAGCAGATACCAGAGGAGTGGAAGTTAGCTAATGTAAGTCCTCTTTTCAAGGAAGGTGATAAAAATTATCCCAGTAATTATAGACCCATTAGTCTTACATCAGTTGTGGGAAAAGTTTTGGAAAGTCTGATAAAAGATACTTTGCAAAGTCATTTAACAAAGCTTATAATTTTATTGTATAGTCAACATGGTTTCACTAAGGGAAAATCTTGCCTCGGTAATCTTTTGACATTCTTTGCAAAGGTTACTTATTATGTAGATGAGGGTAAGAGTAAATTTGGTGTATCTTGATTTTTAGAAAGCATTTGAAAAGGTGTGGTGGATAAGTTAGCAAATTGGACAGAAAAGTGCTTGGATGGAAGAAAGCAGAGGGTTGTTATAAATGGAGTTCAGTCCAAGTGGATTAATGTCACAAGTGGGTACCTCATGGCTCAGTCTTAGGACCTTTGCTTTTTTTTTTTAATTACATCAATGAGATAGATGAAAGAATGGTCAGTAGTTCCTTAAATTTGCAGGTGATATTAGTGTCTTGGGTGTTGCTAGCTGTGAATAGGATGCTGCTGATTTACAAAAGGATTTAGATCATTTAGTGAGTTGGGTAAGTAAATGACTAATGAGTTTTAATTATAATAAATGTAAGATAATACATGTGGGTTATCAGAATTTGAATTATTAGTATAATTTGGATGGGAATAACCTTAATAGTGCCACAAAAGAAAGGGATCTTGGTGTAACTGTTGATCAGTCTCTAAAGCCATCCAAACAGTGTGCTGTTGCTAGTGGTAGAGCAAATAGGATTTTAGGTTATATGTACAGAAATATTGAATACAAGTCTAAAGAAGTTATAATTTCATTGTGTAGGTTATTGGTTAGGCCACATTTGGAATATTGTGTTCAGTTTTGGGCTCCTTACTTTAAGAAAGACATTGAATTGTGGGGAAAGGGTTCAGAGAAGGGTTACTAGAATGGTGCCTGGGATAGGGGTGTTGTCATATGAGGACAAGTTGAAATCTCTCAAATAGTTTTCTCTTGAAAAAAAAAGAGTTGGGGGGGATCTGATTGAGGTGTTTAAGATAGTAATGAGAATTGACAGTGTTGATGCATAATCTTTTTTCATACTTAACAGTGAGAATAATAAGACTAAGGGACACAAATATAAATTTTGACAGGGTAGGAGTCATCTTCAGCTAAGGCAGTTTTATTTTTCTAACAGGATGGTTGGCTTTTGGAATGAGTTGCCTTCAGATGTTGTGGAGGTAGTAAATTTAAGTGTGTTTAAGAGAAAGTTTGATAAGTATATGAATGATAAGGGCTGACTTCAAGAATTTTTTTTATGCTTATTTATTAATAGTTTTAGTTTAGAGGATGGAACAGCCAAGATGGACCAATAGGTCCCACATTGTCCCAAAATGTTATTTTATGTTATGATACAGGACACAAGTATATTGAGCATTTTAAATTAAATTATACATTTTGTTTTAATATTTTGCTATTTAGGTGGCCTTTTTTTATAATTAAGAAATATTTGTTAATGAAAAACTACCACTTGATTTATCAAGTTATGCCTCCCATTTGATAAAGGCGCCAGTAAGAAATGTACTTGCACATGGTGGAAATGCCTCTCCTCAGCAATGAAAAAAAAAATATTTTATTGCAGTACCATATACTTTATCTTTAAGATAAAAAATGTTTAGATTCTTCCTTAAATTCTTCACTAAATTTATTAAATGTTAATTTTTGTTCCTCATTATTTGATTTCCACTATGGCATTATAAAAATTAATCTATATCTAGCAGCATATAACTATAACTGCTGTTTATAATTGTCAATATATAACTTAAATTATAAGAGTAAGACTCAAAGCAATCAACCCAATAGTCAAATTTACTTTTGTAGGCCTGACATTAATATTAACAATGCAGTACAAAATGCCTTAGCTTAAGAAGACTAGCTTGCTAGTTTTCCAGTTCTGAATAATGATCAGGTTAATACAAGAAAACAGTAATTAATAATATATGATGTTAGCAAAAATAGTGTTTAACGTCCTTATCCTAATTCTGAGGTGTTTTGACATAAATTGATTACAAAATTACACTTAATCAACTTAATCCAGTTCACACCATAAAGGTAACAGTTGTTACCAAGCATTTTGCTAATATAAATAAAGCCGACGGTTACTGTATCTGCCTTATCCTAACTGACCTGAAAATACATGGTTGAGCGAAAGGCTTCGAGAATATTGCATATAGCATATTATATATATAGTGTGTGTTGACATATCATACACTCTTCTGTACTTTCACTCAGAAGTTCTTATTAATAATTCGATTATGTTTACAGATTATCTAATGATACTGAGCTTATATGTTACGTCGTTAACTTATGCTTAAAAATGCTGTAGCTATATTCAACATTCACATTACGTTAATTTTCAGAATTATCTAAAGTTACTCCTGCATTTTATTTGCTCAACAGTTCCAAATAGGTCTGTTGTTTTCCAACAATAACATCGTGCATGAAACAAAACCTTCTGGCACACGAGTATATCCACTCATGGTTAGAGAGGCCTAGGTAAGCAGATGGCGTTTTAAAGCTTTGATGCACCTATCTCTCATATTTGGAGGAACACCAATTATATACAGAGCACAGATAATCTATGAGGACCCTTGTATAAACTTTTTTTTTCTGATATTATTGCAATATTTAATGAGTCATATAGCTGAACGGATGTGTGGATATCCCCTTAGTTAATTGAGTTCCTGGAAAAAAGTGAAACACCTAATGGAGTCCTCACAACTAAATGAGTGCGAGCACAGAAACACACATGTGTATATATATTTGACAAGATGTGTGTCTGCTTGCAACTGCCAAACCGTTAAACCGGTTGTCACCATACCTAGCTTGTATCCTTAAGGACCCCAAAGAGTGACATAGTGTTCAGCTTTCAAAATTTACCCCCACCTTGTCATGCCAGTGACCTCTGCGTTTTCACGATGCATTAAACAGGTACGCCAGCTAGTAGAAAATACATACCGTACTAGTCATAGGCAATCCAAGCAAAAACCCAGCTGTGCAAGAAGTTAGAGTTATGACTGTCTGCCAGCCTAGTAATATATTCGGCTTAATGGCTATAATCGACTCCACCACAGTTATCCATATAACAGTCTGAAAAGATAAATTAAATGTTATAAGAAGATAAAATTGTATTAAGACTGTTTTGTTTTTAATCCAAACAAGTTATTGACTATACTAAACAACTATTCATCTTTAAATGCCCGGCTTTAATTTTCTTTCCAATTCAGTTAGGTTAATTAAAGATGGTAATAATAAAAACAAAAATATCTCATTTAATACTTTTGTTTCTGCTCATTTACCAGCTTATAAAAGATTAAAATATAGTTCCAAAACAAAATGCCTAATTTTTGTCACATATAATTAACTAGGTTATTCATAGTCCAGTTACATTTAACATTTTTAAAACCATATAATATAACACACTAATAAATTAACCCAACAATCTACCATTGACTACCAAACTGAATCTTGGAAGTTAAGTGTCATAAAGTTTATCTCAAAATTAAGTAATTTGAAGAAAACGGATTAGATGATATCAAAAGTTTTAAATTGTGTTCAGTAACAACTCCGTCTATATAAAGCAACTTCCGAATAAAAGGTGTCGTTTTTTATATTTTTTCAACAAGGAACTTACAATTTGAGCAAGACCGAAGATGATCATCATGAAATAGAAACAAATGGGCCAGAAAGATGATATGACATTAACGCCCTGTACCGCCAAAGCTGATGGAAAGATCTCTGTAGCCAGACGAAGGACTTGGTAACCACTAGTAACGGACAGACCACTTGAAGATGGGAACTTCTCGCCAATCACAAGGTTTATTGGCGTGGAGTTCATTCCACTTATTGAAGAGCACGATGATGGTTGGAGACACTTAATTGTTTGCTCAATCTCTGAAAGCAAGAAACAAATCTTAAGATTCTCTCATCTGACATGATACTGCCCAACTTTAAAAAAAACAGGAAATTAGGTTTTCAAAGTACGATTTTTGGCTTTGTACCTCTATTAACTTAGCAACCCTAATAATTATTCATAATTAATAACAGTAGGGAGTATCTGTCACAGTTTGTCTGTTGATTATATCATACCATATTACAGCTAAATTTTCATAGTACACAAATCTATTAGAATAAGAGATTTTTAACCGGAACATGGTTGGTCAGATGTTTTAATAAGTAACTGAATCAGAAAAACCTGTCAGTGAAATTTGTTTTTACTTAACTATGTTTTAGTTCATTTGACATAACGTGACATGAAATGTTTGTTGTTGTTGTTTTGAATATACGTGCCAAGTCACTCAAGGACTATCTATGCTAGTAGTCTCTAATTTTGAACTAGTAAAGAAGATGGAAGGCACCTTCTCCTTTTTATTTAAGCTTCTTTGTAAGCAATCATCTTATAACAAAGGACCACGACGGTTTTTGGAACGTAGAAGCTTTAAACATTGATACCCATTCCTTAATTTATTTTCTTATTTTTCTGGTTTACTTTTACATTTAAAGCTTACAAATAGTTTAAATATGATGCTGCGTATTCCCTTAGCTATACGAGTCCTATTCTTACAAATACCTAAATTTACTACAGTATATTTTACAGTTCTCACGTTGTAGCTTGAAATGTATCTTCCCTTTACTTGCAAACACTTTTGTTTTGGGTCAAGATAGGAAGGTTTCGTATTATAACATAACTTCATAGACTTTAGCGTTGTTGTCAAAATGTTTTTATCGTTAAATTTTAACAGCTGTTTGGCAAAATGATTTCTGAAAATAATTTATTCTCTAAGTTTCTTATTCTCCGACTTACCATAAGATGAAGGAACATACGTCATGTTCCTGGCAGATATAGACTTCATTATACAAACGGAGAAAAACGACGATAATATGAGAGTTAACGTTCCTCCAATTCCCACAATTGCCATGTTCCTAAAAAAATAGAAAACACAATCATCCTTGCTAGTAGCATCTTGCCTCTTCATCATTTCATCAAGGTAAATTTTAAGGGCAGTACTTCAGTAGTTTCTTTTCAAACAAGTTTAAGTTTTAAAGAACTGATATCCTTAGTTTAACACCAAAAGCTACGCGCATTTCCGACTAAAAAGCACGATAACGATTGTAACTTAGAACTTCGTAAACGAAAAATTCGACGGCGTAGAAAGATTGCGTACACAAAATCATGTTTTTTTCGAAATTTCTTTCATCATTTACTTTAAGTTGTTTGTTGAATTCCGCGCAAAACTACTCGAAGGAGATCTGCGCTAGACGTCACTAATTTAGAAATTACAGACAAGAAGAAAAGCAGTCAGCCAACATCAACCACCGCCAATTTTTGGGGTTACTCTAATCGAATAGTAGGGTTTATTTTTCACATTATAATGCTCCAACGGCTGAAAGGGCAAGTATATTCTGTGACGGGATTCGTTTCTGCCTTTCGCAGAATGCGATTCGAGCGCCCTAACCACCAGGCACATCTTCAAAAGAGCGTTTAAATTGGAATTTGTGCGTGGATATTAAATTTTATAAAGTTCAAATGTTATTTTGTTTCTACTATGATATAAAAATAGTTTAAAAACATCTTTTACATTGTTAAGTACAAAAAGGTTTAAGATAATACGTTGATTGTTCAACTTGTGAATTTTTTTAATAAATATGAATGTTTTATAAGTGGAGTACACCATGCCTGAAGACGCTTGCTGCAAAGATTTCAAAGGTTTGTATTAAAATTTTTAGTAACTGTGTGGTATAACTTACAAATAATGCCCCCTTTCATACAGTATAAAGTAATTAAAATCTATCACTGTTGGCATTATAAATCCTTTTACAGTAACAGTTCAGGCTATTAATATTCAAAAAGAATAATTAATTTATTTGATTCAGTAAATATTTTATCATGATTTTAAAACCCAGTAAAACTTACAGGGCACTCCAAATAAAGAATCATCAATGGTTTTCTTGATTACACAGGCCTGCGATGGTTTTATTGTCTTGAAATTTTTACATTCTACAGTAACTTCTGTACGTGAATCCGAAAATGATATCCATTTTTCTCCATCGCGTCATATGTGCTTTTACATAAGCGAATCATTTTCATTGAAATCGAGTCACATTTTGTTATGCTTAAAATGTTGACAACCACTGGCTATAAATTTCTCTAGGCCACTCACGACATGAGAGCTTTATCGATCGTTCTAGAATCCACGAGAAACACACCGCTAGTATATAAACAGTTAACAGGCAGCATGACGTGTCATTTCTGGATAGTATTTGTTTGTGCGTACACTTTGACATTATATTATTTGTTCGTCGCTATGGCAACAAGGGGTTGTGTAAATGACCCAAACATATTCTGTTATATTTGTGGTAAATTTGTTCGATCTAAGTAATAGTTTTTCTTCCCGATTTGTAAAAATCCTTACCTAATAGAAAAAAAAAGAATATTATTTTCGAAATGTGCGAAGCTGAAATAAAATCCGTTATTAAAACCAAAACGACTTTATGAACTTTAAATTCGCAGGCCTGTGTTATTCTTCACCACATGAAGCACTCAAGTGACAAACTGGAGACAACAAGCACATTCTATTATCATTACCTATCTTGTACATATAAACTACATTAGCATAAGCATACAGACTGTTTAAAAGGTATAAAGATATTTACCTGGTGATGTTTGATGTAGCTTTGTTGTGGCTACAAAGTTGAAGAACTACACCACCATACAGAACCCACGTAAGAAACACTTCTCTAGCAGCCAGAAACCACGACTGAAACAGACAGTACACGATATGACAGCTCGTGGAGTAAGACTCAAATGTTTCAAATAGAAAAACTACAATATTAACATACATTAAAAAACGGGATGTTAATCAGTTAACAGCAATAGGCGTAATTCACACGGGAAACACGACCTCATAATTTTGTATTTAATGGTGAATTGTTTCTCACACTTCAATACCATCAACCAAGCCTACTTTGAACATACTGTGTTATCAACATACGATCATTGATATATTTTTAGGTATACAACAGTTATCAAGGTATTCAAATATAGTGACCAATTTGGCTTTTCTATATCTTTGATGAGACCTCAGCTCTGATGCATAAATGTATCTTTTAAAATGTAAATAATGTATATTCAAAGTAGACCCTGTAAATATTATAGAGCAATTCCTGTGTTTTATGACGTTAGTTATGGATAAGGATGCAGGTCCATAGTTAGTTACTTAACATCTAAGTCACAATTAAAAGGTTTATGATTCTATACTGACATGTGTATAGGTAGAAGTTTGTAACAGTATCAAAACCTTAACATGAAGGCAGCCATTTTAAACCTTTTCTGCAAGACTATACTAGAATCCCTTTTATACATATATAATATTCGATTGTTCCATAAATTCTTAAAAAAACATAAAATAATTTGTTTTTGAATATTCAGTTAATATAATCAGTGCTATAAATAATGATTTAAACATTTTCGCTTAAATTGTTCAAAAGTGCTGCTGTTCAGAGTAATCCTGGTTGGTGGAAGCAATAATAGTCATAAAATGTGTTCTAGCTTATCGTAATACAACCAGCGTTCGTTTCTCTCCAACCGCTATTGAAACTGTGATAAGTCATCTGTATTTTTGTCAACATATTAACGAAATTCAGTTCATCGTAGATCGTCAGTTTTCCTAATTTTACATCGTAAGGCGTTCTTTTTATTTTATTTTTTTGTAAAGAATTTGCAAAAGTATGAACCCATATTTATTTCATGTACCTATTTGTTATGCTAAACGAAATGAACATTTTGCAGTTATAAATCCATACTACAGTAGGTACTAACTACATTTCCCTATATCCCCGCATAGCTATGCATATTTAATACAATCCAGGTGATTTCCAAAGTTATGTTATGACACATGAAAAAGTCTTTTGCTCACCGCATATCAATATTATCGATGTCTAGCCATGATACTCTTGAGAAAGAAAAGGATACACTATGCTTTCACTTTTACAAAAGATTTCCCTCAATAACATCGAAATAAAATACAAGCATTGAATGTTGGAGAAACCCAAAGATTTATAACAAATTAGTTTTGAATACTGGATATTTGTACAGTGTGCACAATATGTACGTATACCAAGATTAATAAGTTACGTAACTTTGAGCAGTAGGCCTATAAATATCGTAAAAACGATTTTTGAGTGCTACTGAAAAGGTGAATGATTATGACGTCAAAAAACAAAAGATTCAACCATGAAATCATAAACAACTTATCTGTGTGATCTTTAAATCTGGTAAAACCATAACACTGTATTATCATTATCGAAGAAACATATGTCCAGCTCAGGGAATAAACGAATAAGTACTGCTTTTGACATGAAGGAGTCAATACGCGAAGTTACAATTACTTTAAATTGTATTATACATACATACAAAGACACACACGTACATATTTAAGAAATGACGGGAGTGGTTTGACACAATCTTTAATACACTTTTTACTATAGTCTTCACGTTAAAAAAAAAACTTGAAATATCGCATTTATTTCAGTGATAAAATATAAACCTTGAAACTTACGGACGAGTCGATTAGCACTGTTTTCCATTGCACATCAAATAATTCAGTCAATGCATTCCCCCATACTTCCATCATCCGCACAGACATTATAAGCAGTGAAGAAAGAGGAACAACAACAATGACATACGTTAACTGACCGAAAAAAAAAGCATAAAATGAAGTTTATGGTATCTTCAGATAAGATATTCAAGTAAATTTATGTATGTGACACGTTTCCATTAAAAAGCAATAAAAACATTAGTAATTTCAATAATAACATTAAATTCATACACTATTTTTCAAACTGCAATAATTTCGAACAGTATTTAACCACTTAAACTATTTCAACATCTGTTTATCCATCTATCAGTAATCACTTCTTTGTAATTACATATTTATACATACTTTAAATCTAAATAAAAGTAGAAGACGTTAAGTTATGGTTGATAATAGAACTATGAATTCATAGTGGTTTTTCTTCATAAGAGAAACCATAAGGAATTAACATGGTATGTGGAATTTAATCTGAACGGCACCTTATGCATTATTAAGTGGCCAGACAAGACTCCAAGCTAGAGGCATAAACGTTCCTGATTTTAAAGTGGTAATACGATGGGGGACTTGAACTTTAGACCTTCCGATTGATTGCTCAGAACACTAAAAAACAGTTTACGCCCAACCACAGAAAGTACTAAGTTAATATAGTAATCCATAATGCATTTTAAAGAAATCTTATTTCCTATTTTTATGTTATATTTTACAGAAAGCATTACTAATACTGTACTTTCAGAATCAAAATAACTTAGATGTTAGTACGACTCACCTTTCCATACAGACGGATTCCTCTACTTAGAATAATGAAGACTAATAACCAAATGACAGCTAGATTAAAGGTTATCTCAAAGTTAAATTCTTCTCTGTGGTGGTGTGCTCCAGGTCGTCTTCCCAAAATTCGACCACTGTAAAAGTTAATAATAATAATATGTTGCTGATTAATCTCTTCCTGTTGTGTGTAGGAAAAAAAGTGGATTTCAACAGTGCATCCAACATTAATGTAATTTTTGCAAACATACATAAACACCTTTAAACACTATCTTTCTGAAAACGAGTTAAAGGTCGTTTCGTTTTCCAGATAAAATCACATAACGGTCTTCTTCACCTCCTTCCTGGTGGGGTTAACCATGATAAGAAAACATATAAGCTCTTCCGAAAGGGAACTGAAGAACCTCAATGATGATATCAACTGGGAAATTTTAATGACTACAAACTGTATTTCAAAATAAAAGTGCTTTAAAAGTTAATTTCCATACCTAAAATCATATAGTGCTTCATTGAGTAACAACCTCTTTATTGGACCTAACTAGGCTGGTTAGACTTGGCATTGGTCTAAACCGCAGTTTTCAGCTAGTCATGATATCGGTTTTGTTACTTAAGGAAAGCTTATATGTTTTTGGGAGGGGCATCTTTCCCTTTTGATGAGCTTTTTCTAGTAAATCCATAATAAACATTGTTATATATTTGTGTTAAAACAAGTGAAAAATTAAGATAATTTCTTTTCTTTTTTTACTCAAAAGTAAGGTATGCATATGCCTCTTACCCTCCTAAAGTATATATTTCATATCATATATATAATTTAATTTTTTATTCGAAACATAATAAATCTTGCTGAGATCCTTGTGCTAATTCATTTATCCTATAGCAGGATTCGATCAAGGTGGCTACCTACAATAATATGAGATAGTTTATAAATATTACATGAAGCAGAGAAATATTCACATACTTGTGATCCAATAATTTGACTGAATCTCTACAAAGAGAAAGTGGATCGTGAGAAGATTATTGACCTTTTCAGGCAGATTTGCTTCTATCTTGAAACGGCTAAGAATTATTGTGAAAGTCTTGTCTGCATGTTAACTGATTCAACCTGCTAATCACGTGGGTGAATATATTTCCCATTATCAACGCCACCAATAGTATTCAGTTATGTCAGATTAAAACTTTTCTTAAACTTTAAGACAATTCTTTTTTTTCTTTAATTTTAAAAATCTACGTTTTATTGATCTACGTTATTCTACGTTTAACAATAATAGTTTCTTGCCATTAAACGATCAGACTATATGAAATCCACTTCTCTGTTTCCTTGTACTTAAAGCAACAATTTTATTTATCATCATATGTTTTTTATTCAGTCTTTATGAACTGATAACTTGTCCTTGTAAGTACTCTATCTTGTTCCAACTGCGACAGATTCAGGTGTTGTGAATAGGATTTGGTTATTATGGAAGTAGTACTTAAATAGTGGGTTTGAATCCTTCAAACTTTCTCTTTCATCTAGTGTGGTACACTGCCCATGAGATGGCTCTACAATATGAAAAATATTATTACAGTGAAGAGGAAAAGTGATCTGAGGACAAGATTATCGAACCCATATTGACTTGTAGAAGTCATTTACTGAATTTAGAAACTCTTCAGAACTTGACAAGTCTTCCAGATATCCCTTAGTTTCAGAAAGTTATGAGTAGCAGTAGACAGGTTATCTTCATCAACCCAACAGGTGGCAGGAGCAACATCACACCAGGTGATACATTGCTCGAACAAATATGAGAGGGTGAGTCAAAAATGTCTGTGTTGAGACCAGCTCCATAGTCTTTCTCGTTACGAAAAGACATTAAAGATTGATATTTGCATTTTCTAGAGCCAGCGCAAAAGTAGTGAGGTGAAACAAGTTTAAGTTTCATCGTTCAAGGTTTAGATTGCTTACGTAAGGAATTTTGCCAGATTTATGCTGGGAAGGTCATGACCCAAGACCAAATGATGTAGTATTGCTACTAAGCCGATTCAGTACTGAATGTCACTATTGCTAATCTTAATTTCTACTGCCTCCCCCAAATTATAATTTGTATTGGAATGGGTGAAATGTTTAAATTTCCTATCTGTGCAAAAACAACATGTCTATATACAAAAAGTTTCTGATTACTAAACTTTGTACAATGAGGCCTAACAAGGTTCCTCTACAGTGTACAATGACTCCTACTATGGTAATTTCAAACCCTCAGATATAACAGTTTTTCCATCACCCTTGAATTATCTAGTTTTGCCTTGTAAAGTCAACTGAAACCTGTTTTGACTAACGTTACATTTAAAGCGTGCATGGAAGAATCTAACGAATAATTCGACAATTCTGCATTTCATTCAGTGCATGCCTCAGTGGATTAGTGAAGTCTTGAAAACCATGGTATGAAGAGTAAATATTGAGTATGTAGCATGCTACTATCACGGCTTTTCAATATGTAGTTGAGTGATTAAGTTATATTCAAATGAATTGTTTTTATTCATGTCTTATCCCTAACATTCTAGGCGACGTAAAACTTTTAGCCACAGCTGTAGGGGAGAAGGAAAGAATGATATCGAAATCCATAAATAGTGTATAGGACTAAGTATTTCTTCTGATTCTTGCAATGTTTTTCTGGTTCTTTTCAACTGGAATTGGCAGGAAGAGAAGTTTCCAGATTTCTGGTGTTAGACTATTATCATCTATTTTTCTAATCACATGAAACTTTCAAGATTCCTTCTAATTAAAGACCTTTGACTATTGCTTTGACTAACTGTATGTGTAAAGTCCCGGAAATGATGTTTAGCCTCTTACAATCTGGAGGCATTATACTGGCCTCTTTTGCATATCTGAATTGTAGGTACTTAAAAATGCAACATGAGTACCATGGGACCTTTTAAATTATAAATTTGATTTTTCTGATCACTTTACGATTTGTAATAAAATATGATACATAAAATAGCCATATTCTACGCTACCATGCATATTACCTAACCATTGACTTGAAAACCATTTTTCATGCATTATTCTACATAACAATACTACGTAAACATAATTCGTTAGGCCTCATTGTTGAAAAAAAATAATAAATCAATAACTCTGAATACTATCCATTTATATTAGTCTTAGCTTACTCAATATTATGTATGAAGCTTACCTTTGTCCTTTTAGAAATTATCTACAACTGCTTCAAATAGACTCCAGACTAGGCAGCAACTTCTTGCAATGGTTGTAATCCAGTCTGACTTATGGATTACAAGATCACCAAAGTGAATGGTCATTTATAATCATAAAGACACCCTAGCCAAGAAGGTAAACTTTTCAGCTAAAGCATTGATAGCCGTAAAAGCACAGGAACAAGTGGATCTGCTTGAATGATGGGAAAATACTTTCCAGGAGTGCTGGCAATACCCCTGTAAGTCAGAAACTGCTTTTCCTTTGGATTACAAGACTGAACGGTTATGTCATTGATATTTACCATTTACCATTCGAATGTTGCACTAAATAACCATATAACTAGTGGTGGAGCCCCCAGTGGCACAGCGGTATGTCTGCGGACTTATAACGCTAGAAACTGGGTTTCGATACCCGTGGTGGGCAGAGCACAGATAGCCCATTGTGTAGCTTTGTGCTTAATTAAAAAACAAACAAAAACAAACAAACTAGTGGTGGAAGAGAGGTGCAAGTGAATTTAATCAAAGACTCCGTCTGACTTTGATATCTTATGTGCAAGGCATGTCCACAAACATTCTGAAAGGTTATTTGGTTTTCAAGAGTGGATTCATATCACAGGCTCATGTCTGAGCTCTCCATGCCCTTTGACAGTCAGGTATCCATCATGGATGAGGGCACTAAGGAAAAAGTGTCAAAGTTTTATGGATTGTAATTATAGCTAACTGGACAATTCTAACTCCATGCAGTCATTAACAGATGGTAGGTTAATTACCACAGGAAACAAGCTCCAAAACAGTGGTAAAATAGGAGCAGTTGCCCTTTTCCAGTTACCACCATGGCATGCGAGTTGGGTGACATAAACTGTAGCTTGTTATTCTCGTAATGATCAGAAAATCATCCTTACCTCATGCTTCATTGTCCACTTCACAATAAAAAAGACAGTGGTGAATAAACAAACAGATCAATATTCATAAATGTCTGACTTGAACATACAAGTATGTAGGTTCTCTAGTATTAAAAAGAGAAATATTTTGATCCGAGATTAACTCCTCCCATCAATATCTACACCAACTCAGATTAGTCTGTGTATATTTAAGTTTCCTGAGACGATAAATGAAGATGACAACTTCTTGATAAGGTCATCAAGGTCTGCTTGATTAATTCCCTTTTCTGGCGAAAAGTAGAAAGAAAAACTGTGACAGAACAACCAATGGAGACATTGGTGCATCCATTAGTCATAAAACCTGTCCTTTCTGTATAATAAAACTCCAAAACTGTTACAGTATTGGCAGTTTTCGCCAGTGCCTCCTATAAGGAAATACACACATGATAGTAGGAATCACTCAAAACATTAACGACATCTACATTAGCATGAAAATCTAAACTGTTTCATTAAATCAGTATGGCCATTTTACCCTAAAATGTCCCTAAATGGGTGAGATTGAGTAACTGTATTCTACATAGGAGCCAGTGGAAGTGTTTCCAGTTGCTCATTGGTGCTACTTGGCAGGGAAGGGATAGAGATGGGGAATATGTGAATTCACCCTCCTGTTTGTCCAGGGAGAGCAGGATCTTCACGTGGTTATAAAGTGACCTTGTTTGAGGAACAGAGATATGTCCTCACACTCACTGTAGCAGTAGAATAGTCAGTATAACTCGGTTTCAGAAGCTCCATGCCTCAAGGCACTAAATGTTATTTAGAGTTTTTGTACCTCTTTTGCTTCAACCCATTTTGGACATGATCTAAAATAAAAGTGATGGAAACCAATGCAGTTAAGACACAGTGATTCATAGTGACACTCATTGTTTTCATAATCTTTGCCATCACAAGAAGAATGGGCTAAGAAACCATGACAGAAAGTTTTAAAGTGATCGAATTGTTGACAGTGAGAACATCAGAAAGGATTTGTAATACAAAGTTGAATGTTAGAGTTCAATAACTTGCTTTTACATTAGTGGATGTGGAAATAAACTTATAAATAAGCACTCTAGTTAGCTCACTAATTCTGTTCTCTAAAATGAAGAATTGCTTAATGAATGATAGATACTTCTTGATTGCAAAACCAACAAGAAGCTCCAACATAGGGATGTGAAGAAGTTCCCTTTCCATTATAACTCCTTTTGACGAATTGAAAATAGTATGTGTGGCCCTAATTTGTATTCACTTAACAGCTTTTAATTACAAAAGAAGTTTACTGTTAACAGATTGTGATGTCTCATGCATGATGTCTCCAGATATTTTTTCTCTACCAACTTTGGACAGCCAACAAGATCACCTATGCTCTTTTACATAATGTAGTCATATTTGAAAGATACATTTGACTAAAAATGTAAAATCACAAAGTAATATGCAGACTCTGTAGCAGATGACAGAATTATCTCTTTGTGGTTGCCTTATATTTAATGTAAAATTCAGATTTGTTTATCCATATTTTATATTTTATTATTTAAACTTTATGGGTTTAACTTCTTAATCTTCATTTGGCTGACAATTTTATTTTTATAAGTTAAATACTTTATTCAGAGTAGTATTTTATCATGACTTCACTTGGAGGGTTGTATCTTAGTATGTATTTAATGTTAACATATTAACTTTGCCATTTTATACATCTAAGTGAGCTTGTTTACAGTGTTTTGTGTAAAATATTGTCCAATTATATTAACCTTTTTTTGTATATCCTTTTAAATATTTTGCCATATAGCGAACAGGTAAATCCCCATCCCCTCTTTTCACGTGTCTATTCATGTTACACAAGTCTTCCATTTAATACCCTCCCAGTTTATATTTCTTAATTTTATTATTATTATAAAAATCATGATCTTTTGGATGTTTCATTAATAATTGATTTATATATTTCACGTGTATGAAGTTCTGCATTTTTTACTCTTAAAAACTGTTAGTATTAACTGATTAGATGATGTAATCTGTCACGTCTGCAAGTCTGGCATGCATGTACTTTGTTTGGCATGTTAACATGTTGTTTATATCTAATGAATAAATCAAGCTTCTCCATTACCCAAATTTCTTCTACAGTTACTTCACGGGGTACAGTACCCAAAACACCTGTTTGAACACCCATTCTTGTTACCTAAACACCCACGTTTAGACCGTGGACCCACTAGCATGCGAATGAGGGAAATGAACACTGTTTCAAACATCACGCTCTTGGAATCCTGAGAAGGGCCAGAACGTAAAATCCGATGTTAGATTCGGTTTCAGAAACCCTTAAAACCTATCTTTAGACTTCTTCCATTATGTTTTGGTTGCCTTACGGGTGAATTTGAACCCCCCATTAATTGGGGGTTATGTCATGTTGATAAGGAAATCCTTGATTCACTCTCTCCTTGCCATGTTTGGTCCTGCTAGCTCTAGAATTATGTGCTTAATTAACACAAGCACTACCACATTAAGGCATAAGCTAACTGAGCTACAGCTTACAGTCTCACAATATACGGAGCCTCTTAAACATGACATAGCTTAGAACCTCAGAATATCATAATCCGACACTGAATATAAAATTGTATTTTACAGCAAAAACCACAATAAAAAGATTCGCAGAGACAGACAGAATGTTAAAATTTTCGAACTCACGTTAGTTGTAGTAAAAAAGTTCAGTAAAAGGGAATAAAAATCATGTTAGAAACAATACATGATTAATTATATTCTAAATGGATGATAATATGATAGTAAATAAAAACCTATTCTTTGGGACAGGCAGAAAATCCTACAAATATTTGATAATTGTATTGTTTACAGGTGAGACTCTATGGATGGTTTTGACTTATAGTACTCTGATGGTTAATTTTAATTTCTTACCAGACGGTTGAGGCCACCTCGCTAACTCGGTGCCCCGTGCAGTTGCATGGTTTGCTTGTGTCTAAAACCACCAATGATCACTCGTGACACATCAATAGATTTGTCCTTTCAAGTACTAGACCCGTGAGCACCTCGATGTTGCGGCGATCAGATAACTGGGTATTTGGTCTACACTAAACCTAAGGCAAGGAACTGAATAGAGAAAACTACTAAATCCTCTATTACGGAGGCGATTAAGTACGTCATGTCTAGCTAAAAAGTCTGTATAAGACATATCGAGAAATACATGAGATAACTTGGAATTTTTATACGTCAGATAAACTGTTAAAAACTTGGCAAGAAGTGATATAAATATCCTAACATGTTATAAATATTCTTCCAACATCCTATCAGTTTCTTGTTTATCTGGTTAAGAAATTCAAGAGTGGAAACTACAGCCTCACAGTCAAAGATTGGCATGGGCAAGGATATTAAAACAGACAGCTTAAACATGTATAGAATATATTTTATATATTACTTGATGTCTGAGAAAATAAGCTCGATACAAAAGTAAATCCCATATTAAACATTCCGAACCTCATCCCGAATCCGGAACCACAAAACTTGCAACTCTTCCCACTCAGCATTTATCCACTCACTCACATAAGTTGGGCGTACACTTCTGTTGTAATTACCGTAATGATATAGCATAGTTTTTAGTATTTTAGTAACGTGTAACCCTTTTAGTTAGCAATTTACTGTAGTTAGAATAAACACGCGAACTAACGTATAAGTGTGGCTATATTTTAAATTCGCTGCTATTCCAGTATGACTGATCATTTAACGTATCCAACAACTAAAAATTTAATTTTTCAACTAATATCGACAAATATTGTGTTAGAACTAAGTGAAAAGGTAGACGCTGTTAAGTTCAACATAACTTATTTATCGTGTAGCTCCATCTATACTATCTAATATACTATATAACTATATGCTAATATAGTCATTTTTTTTTTTTACTTACTGGAAATAATTTGGCACTGACCATCCCAAGTAAGCATCTGTTGAAAGATTCCGACTTTCTAAACAGGCTGAAAGTTAGAAATCAAGATATATCAGTTGAGAAACAAGTGACGTTAACATGTTTAGTAATACAGTTGTTTTATCGTATTCAGAAATTACGATTTAATGAAATCCTGCGCTAGTAGATCCAACCACAGTCTATAAAGAAGCTCAAACATGTAGTTGAAGTACACAGAAATTTAGTAATGATTAATTTCAAATTTAATTTGATTTAACACACTATATATTTAATAATCTTGTTTTTAACGTTAAAAATATATAAACCAGTAATAAAGAAACACAAAATACACTTTTAAGACTTCGTTACGATTCTGGTTAAGTCAAGAGTTTAACTGGTAAATGTTTGTTCTCGTTAGTAAGGTTCTGTGAATCCATTTACTGATTTACACTGCCTTAGCTCTATAAAGAACCAAAAGAAATTGATGCCACCATACACATTCGATGGGCTTGGTAGTTAAGGCGCTCGACTCAAACGAAGACCCGTATGGGTCTTTAGGTCTATTTATGACCTGATGAGGTCGGGTACAGGGATGACCTCATCCACCCTTATTCTTATACTTATAGTAGGTATTTATTGGAGAGAGGTACTTAGGACTATTTCTATTATGTATGCAATAACGGTCTTTCATAGAAGACCGTTATTTTGAAAATTTTTTGAAAATATTTCAGCTCACAATCTGAGGATGTCGAGTTCGACTCCCCCGACACCGAACATACTCGTACTATATGGTTGCCACCCTGGTGTAAAAATTCTTGGTTTACAAAATTACCGGCCGACTCCTAATTCGATGGCACTACGGTCAATATGGGGGGGGGGGAGATAGACATTCGGTGTCACAGTGTTACACTATAGCCATCTTTTAGTGATTTTAAGTTTAAATATATATATACTACACTAGAAACCATTATATAAAGATAATCAATGCGTGTCCTTTCACTGGACTGCCCGATGTAGAAAATATTAAGATATCTTAGCTCACCGTGAAGTGCATTAAATGAATATCGCAGTTTAATAATATCTTATTAGCTGGCCTAATATAAAATAATTTTGTTGCTGCAAATCTTTTACTTTTTCACTACATATTTAAGCCCGTAATTTTAACACAGTGTAAAAGAAACTAATAATGTAAAAATTGATAAACTGTGAATGACCCAATTTGAAAATAACTAAAGAAAATATATAAAAATCCTGAAACTGAATCGTTTAATAATGTTTTATATAAAAACATAGTGAAAACTGAATGTATGAAAGACTCAATGATGCAACTTTTAATACTGTCCGAAAGGATACTGAGGGTTTAATATTTTATGAAAAACTAGATACTAAAAGATTTAGCAATCTGCGAATATCAGACAGCGAAAGGTTTAATGATGTGTGTTTGTTTGTTTTTAATTATGCCCAAAGCTACACAAGGGCTATCTGTGCTCTGCCCACCACTGGTATCGAAACCCGGATTCTAGCGTTGTAAGTCCGCAGACATACCGCTGTGCCACTGGGGGGCGATGATGTGTGAAGGAAACGACATGAAAAAGATAACTAATGTAATTTTATAGTTTGATTGTAAGTGTAAATCATTCTTCAATTATTTTTCTGTCAACCATTCAACTTATGTAATTAAAGCAATAAGGAAAGGTGCTAAGATTAATTAGAATCATTAAAACAAATAAGCAAAATTCTGAATTTTTTTTAGATAAATTGTGAAAGAAACTTAAAATTAAACTACTTTGTAAAACTGGAGAAAAGAATTGAAATCAATTAAAGAACGTCATTATTGACAACTATGAAACAAAAGTTACTTAAGACATTGGATTTTTGTCACTCGCCGATAAAGCTACTTTTTTCATTTGAAAATATAACTATGCAAAGAACGAAGGTTAAAACACTGAGATATTAAAAAAACGTTAAACCGAACACAGAATATTATACGGAAACAAATTAAGATGTCTTCACTCTGGTGTTCCCCCTGAAGCCTGTAATGATACCTAAATTATCTAATTCTCAAATTACTTAAATTACCATACATACATATACAATGCGAAGAAAACAACAAAGAATTTACCTATTCAAATCGATAAACGTATTAAACACATTGAAGAACATTTAAACAAAAACTGTAAAATTATCAAAGTTGATCCTTTCACTATCATCAGTAATGTTATTGAATGTAAACAGAAAATTGACGATTTCAAGTTCTCTTTAATGGTATCAATCGGATGACAACATATTATAATAGTCTTATCAGCAGTAAAAAGATATTTTAATAATTCTAATCTAGAAATGTCTTGTACCAGTAAGCGTGTTTATATTAATCGTGAACAACCTCATTGTTTCATATTTAGCAAACTCTTACAAACTGTGCATTTTTCTTTTTATTTCACAACACCTCATCATTTGATCAACTGTTTCCATCAACAAATACAAAGGAAAAAAACCTATGGTTGGCAAATTGAGCTTACAAGTTCATTACCTACCGCTTTGTGTTTACTTTTTTTATTCATAAGAAAAATTAAAGAATCGAATACTAATTAATAATATTTGCCAAATATAATTGATTACAATCAGACTTCGACAGCAAAAAAACGTTCACATCGCGTCAATAATAGCCAATATTGTACAATAATTTAGTAAAATGGGACCAGGTTTATTGGTTGGTTCTATTTTAGTGAAAAGCTAAAGAATGGGTTGTCAATCTACCGTGGAGAATTTAAAATCGGATTTAAACGGTGTAAGTTCGTATACTTAACGGTGACTCACCGAGTGACAGGGAGAGGAAAAATCTACATGTATCGGCAATAGTGTACCTTGCCATACCAGGAGAAGCCTTTATACCTCCATACAGATGTACATACTGCACAGAATACACAATCATACAAGACCTTGACCTCCAACATTACTGATTCCCAAAACAATTTTATTTTATACCTCCATACAAACGTACATAAACAATCATACAAGACCTTGACCTCCAACATTACTGATCCCAAAAACAATTTTATTTTATACCTCCATACAAACGTACATAAACAATCATACATGTCCTTGACCTCCAACATTACTGATTCCAAAAAAAATTTTTTTTTATATCTCCATACAAACGTACATAAACAATCATACATGTCCTTGACCTCCAACATTACTGATTCCAAAAACAATTTTATTTTATACCTCCATACAAACGTACATAAACAATCATACATGTCCTTGACCTCCAACGTTACAAGACTGATTCCCAAAACAATCTTATATGATATCAAAACTCTTATTAATAGATGCATTACTTTAACTTAGAACGTGGAGAAAAATAGAAATGTCATACATTTTCATTTTATTTTACGTCGGTTTTACTCTCCCCAAAAACTTCATAAAATTGGTTTACAGTTACGTCCAGTTGTGAACAATAAGGTTTCCTCTTCTTATCTGGTTACTATATTTTCGTGATTAAAATATTTTTTCTTAATTAATTCACATATGTATACCTTAAAGAACTCGTTAGAATTTGCAAACAAAATTAAAGAAATCAACTCAGAATCACCAGATCAACTTGGGGTCCTTCGAAACGGTTCCATTATTTACAAATATTCTTGTAGAAGAGAAGGATGTTGTTTAGAAAATATGTTAGTAGCTAGCAAAAACTTCTCCCGGTTAGAAGTCAGACATTGTGGATGTAACACGTTGCTGCGCGACTAAATAGGGCGAATTTACTTTTAAAATAGCATAATGTGCTTCCATATACAAGAAATGAATTTTACAGTGAGGTTTTAAAGGCTTATCTGT
Organism: Limulus polyphemus; assembly: GCF_000517525.1. Classification (NCBI taxonomy): domain Eukaryota; kingdom Metazoa; phylum Arthropoda; class Merostomata; order Xiphosura; family Limulidae; genus Limulus; species Limulus polyphemus. The sequence goes on along the minus strand of NW_013665850.1, from coordinate 622,907 downwards.
GAGGTCCCCTCTATCACCTTTACTATGAGAGTTGTTTATGGCTGATATTGAAACCAAAGCTTTGAATACCGCTTTAGCTGAATCAATGAATATATGGTTAAAACATTTTGATGATACTTTCTTGTGTGGCGACATGGCAACGACTTGCCAGTGGATTTTAAGAGACATGTTAATTCAATCAAACCTGCTTATTTTAGATCAACTATACACAATGAGGCTATCTGCGATCTGATTGCCGTGGGGAATCGAACCCAGAATTTCGGCATGGTAAGCCTGTAAACATACCACTGACCCGGTGGATATAAACCATGCAAAGTAGTTCACTTTAGAGGTTGAACAGTAGAGGTATTTGAATTGTTTTTATGTCTGTTAAAAGGAAGAACGCTTTTCTTTGTACGTCGTTGTATAGAAAACCGTTCTATGTAGTCACGCCGCCACACACGAATTCGTTTCAACATTTGTCGCAAACACACAAAAAAAACGTATTTTTTTTCTCAAGTGTATAGAGCTATAAATATTTGTACTCGTCAAATGATTTAATGTCAGAATTATTCTTACAGAAACACATAGTCGTTGATAGGTTTAATCTAAGTATTATATCTATAACCTATAATTAATGTTGTGATAAATGATGTCTCAAGGTAACAAGTTAATAGAAAATATTAATTAGAACATGATAAGAGTATACACTTTTGTCACATGTTTAATCTATTTCTATACAAGTAGGAAATAATTTCGCGAAAACATGATAAGAGTATACACTTTTGTTACATGTTTAATCTATTTCTATACAAGTAGGAAATAATTTCGCGAAAACATGATAAGAGTATACCCTTTTGTCACATGTTTAATCTATTTCTATACAAGTAGGAAATAATTTCGCGAAAACATGATAAGAGTATACACTTTTGTCACATGTTTAATCTATTTCTATACAGGTAGGAAATAATTTCGCGAAACATGCAGATTGTCAAGTAGCCTTTTCTCCATGTTGTAAGTACTTTTCTCAATATATTATACGATAAAGTACAACAGCAAGAAAAATGAAAGATTTGTGTAATCACGGTTTATTTTATTGGATATACATGTAGAAATTTAAAACTTAGATTAAAATAACATAAAACTATAAATGAGCTGAAAATAGGCAAACTCAACTCATTCTATTGACTAGAAAATTATTAATCTTGTTTATCAGATTTATTACATGGATAAATGAAATACTATGGCCATTAGAATTTGTTAACAATAAATTATTCTGAATAAGGAAAGGTCCAAAAATGTGTTTTTGCAAATCGATTTTTTGTTGACGGTCAAGGTCCTGTATGATGATTGATTCTGTGTTTTATCTACGTGTATACATCTGAATGATGGTACACAAGCTGTTTTTCTTAATGTTAACTCGCGACTTCTCCTGATAAGCCTCCCAATGGCACAGCAGTAAGTTTCGATACCCGTGATGGCCACAACACAGATAGCCCATTGTGCAGTTTTGTGGTGAACAACAAACAATATATATAGGCCTAAATAAAATGTTTTTAATTGTGTACCAGTTTAACGTTGAATATCATTTATGATTTTAATCCTGGCGCCGTTTTAATAAATTAATACACACTTTTAGGATGGAATTATTTCTAGTTTATGCACAAGTAGCGTCTTTTGAACAAGTATTGGTACAAACCAACACAACACGAAACATCATTAATAAAACAGGAGAAACAAGCCGACTTGATACGTCATGTGATGAGGAAAGAAAAGATAGAGCACATAGTAACAACTGGCAAGATATAAGGAAAGGAAGACAAACAATAAAGATGCTTGATGAGATCACAAAATGGTTATGAACCATGAATAACAACAGCATACCAGGGACAGAAAGAAATGGAAAGTTATGATTGTACAGGCATGACATTGAAGAAGAATGCCTCATATTAAATAAGACAAACGTTTTGTGAAGTGTTGTTTCCTCAGAGTAACAAGTGCTTTACAATTAATTAAAATGTTAAAAAGTTATGCCTCACATTCTCGCAAATAATTTATTCCTCTGGTTTTTAATTATCTAGTCCTCTTCTGTAAGCTCGGTTTGTTTAATATCTCATGTATGCAAGACATGAATCTTAATTCCATATTAACCCTTCATCACTAAGGCTAAATGATACATAAAAGTTCTTACAACGAAGACCAAATTTCGGATTACACTGGCCCCATTTGTACGTGTCTCTGGTGGTTATGAAAGAATCTTTAAAATACAGGAATAGCCAGCTGATGGGCACAGATGTGTACACACCTAGCAGCACATATAGGTAAAGCATGGCTAGTCCCACTCCTAACAAGTAGAAAAGAAATAAAAGTTAGTTATTTAGGCACATTAATTATTTTAATAAATTCATATTAATTATTTTATAACTAATAGACATAATATAACTATACAAGTCCTTTCATTATTCATTAACATACCCATAAAGTCGTTTCAGTTTTACTGTGAATATACACCAGTAACGAAAATAAAATATAAACAAATATACTTGCTTGTAGTCTATAAAAAGAAATTGGTAATGAACATTCAAATTATCATAGCTAATAAAATTATAATCACTTTAACCGAAACTAACAGTTTAATAAACTACACCTAAAGGACCATATTACTTTTAGTACATAGTGTCCGGTACAGAGCTACAGGTTGAAACAACAAGTACAATATGTTGTTTATTCCAAGTTGTCACATATTACAATTATCAAAATGTTTTGTAAATTTTTCTGACAATAAGCACCAAAATATATAGTTATTAAGTGGTTTGTTATTTGTCCTGATTACAAAAGACACATACACATTAATAAAATATCACCTTTGAATGCTGGGGTTATGTACCACATGTCTGTTAGCCCAGACCCTATATACTGTCCTAGCGCCATCTGGAGATAGAGGAATGGGAAGCCAAATACACACGATAGAATTATAAATTCGACGAAAAAACAGGCTAAAATAAAAATAAATAAATATTAGTCACAAACAAATATTATTCACCAGCAAATGTTTAAAATTTTTCAACAACGAAACATAAATTTCAAATGTTTTATTCGTCCTCGGGATAAATTCCTGATAAACCTTTAGATAATCTGTCTGGATGCCACGTGAATCTTCAAGACTTGAGGTTTATCTAGCTTAATGCATCTACCTATCCGTAAATATATACCACTATATGCATATATTTATGCTCATAAATCTATTTTATCCTAATTTCCACCAAAGTATCATTATTTCTATTGATCTGTGTGCCCATCTACTTAACCATTTTTCTTTTTAGGTGACAACTCTCTGAATACATTAATAGTGTACGTAACAACGTATTGGAGTTAAATGTAACGCTAGTGGTTGAGCATGCACAACCTTTATATGTATATATATTCAAGTTCGGTATATTTACTGGTTTACTTTTTAGTTCTTTTCCCAACTTATAAAATTGTAAATTAAGAAAGTTCTGTCAAAATACATCACAGTGTGCTCTTGTAACCCCTAATTAACGTTGGAATGTTATACCTCAAGTAAAATTCATCTAGAGAGTTCATTGTTCAGTAGTTAAATACCACTTTTTGATAAGTATTCGCCATTATAGGTTGTTTTATCTAAAAACTTCTAACGTGTTTATAAAAGTAAAAACAGGATAGAACATTACCTTTGTATACATGTACCAAGACAGCAAACCTGCTAATGTTGTAAATTCCCACGACACAGCTGAAACAGGCGAATATCACACACGAATCATACGGCCACAACCCACGTGAAGGCCTTACATTATCACTGTCTGTTCGAAGTGTAGTGGTGAGTGCTCCTTCTTGTATATTTTCGTTGGCTGTGGACACAACATTACTTTCTAGGGGCTGCTCATATCCATTAGAAATCCTGGTTTCTGAATTCTGTTCAGATGTGATAGTGAAATTCGTAGTCTCTGTGTAAGAAGGTGGTGGAGAGATGTCCTGTGTTGTCTCGCTGGTCCGAATCTCCGAGCTCATCTCACCAGGAACAGATGGAGATGCCCCGTCTTCGTCAAGATTACTCATTATTCAGTGGCTCCGAGAGGACGATCTAGGTAGAATCCAACCGATAGTGTTCCATTCACTAATCAGATAATTTGGATAACTCAAATATTACTTTGTATTTTTCTACTTCTAAACACTGCAGCGTAAAAAATAAGAAACAATAAAAATACTAAGAAATAATGGCATTAAAAACCTCAGAAGTAACAGAAAACGACAATGTTTCTCAAGAACTTTTTTGTACACTAAACGTTAGAAACAAAAATAACTACCAGACTGAATCTTTAACATAATATTGAAACTTTAGAGATAAAAAAAAATTGGTTTCTTCTGCAGGTGTAATGATCTTGTTGAAAGATTTCAAAATTTGATACGTACATAAACTTTTGTTCATAAGCAGCAATTGCTTGTCCCGTCAAAGAACACTGAGGAGGTGCTTTTCAGTAAATCCTACTGCCATACATCCAACCATGAATTATTGTTTAATATTTGAAATCGCCATTTAGTAAAAACGGTGTAATCAAAATCAGAGAACCAAATAATACTGCTGTACATCCTACTAGGGATTAAGGTTCGAAAAACAGCATTGTTACTCAATCAAACAGAGACAACTATTTGACAAATAACACAACGTAAAACGCAACCAAGACAAATAACTAGCAAATAGTATTAATGCATGTTCAATCAGTGACAATTCTTGAAGAAACAGTATTACTATCCACTTAATTGGAAAGGACTGTTTAACAAATCATACTATTTTCTCCGTAATTGGGGATTTTTTTCAAAAATAGTATTATTATCTAACCAATCATGGACGATTGTTTAGCTAATGACATCACTGTCAATCCAGACAAACAGTATAACAACATAACAAGCAAATGTGAAAGAAATAAGTTCCCAGCCAATCAAGGATAATTCTTTAAGAAATAACACATTTACTTTTATCTTTTGTAACGAATTTGTTATTATATATTTATTTTGTTTGTTTAGATTAAATTTATATTTAGAAACATACAAAGTTTATACTGTTAAATATGTATTGCGAAACTCCCGCCTATTTTCCAAAGTTGAAGTTTCTCGATAGTAAGAATCAATAATATGTGTGTGTAAGTAAATGCTTAAATTTGTATCTGAATTTTCTAGAAAGCCTACACACGCCTATAAATATAACCAACGCGACGCGCCAAAAGAGAGTATTATTAGTTTGCTATAGTCAGTGTGCTATAAAACTTCGGAAGCTATAACTGTTTTTGTTATAACTCTTACCAATCGGAAAACTTAAGATATTTGACCAGGAACCTTTACAAAGTTCGAACATTACAAATCGTTTAACTTCAGTGGATTCTCATCGGACATTAGTATTTTTACGAAAACATTACCTAACGTCACCGGTAGGAAAATATCGGCGTTTGTGGCTGGTAAATAACAGAGGACAAAGCTAGTTAGCTTCCCGTTAAGCGAATCGTACCTATATCAACTCGTAATTAACTCGCTTATCGTGAACCCTCGATAAGATATCGAAGAAGTAGTTTCAGACTAGAAAGAAGACTTTATATTGCTTGTAAGTTTGAGGAACTTTTGTATATAAATCATTGTGTGTTATAACTATTTGTAATAACTGTAATAAATTGTATTATTGTTTGTGTATTAAAACATATTTGTGTCGAAAAAGAAAACTGTGTATATCAATCTTGTTGGCAAATATCATAAACTCACTATGTATCGGCATTTATTTAAATACTAAATCCAAAGCACAATTTAACTGCTAAATTTAA